>NW_027195286.1:0-155000 GCF_038502225.1 Cherax quadricarinatus
CCCCCCGGGGAAAGGCCCCCTTGACACCCTCGCCACGTACCGACCCCTGCTGTTTTTCCCACAAGTTTTCCCCGATCCATTGTAGTCCCTTTCCCCGTTATCCCTGCTGTGTTGGGTGTGTGGTGTGTGTGTGTGTGAAGGGAAATTTCGAGAGAGGCAAATATAAAAACACTGATCTCTGGCTGAAGGAGACTCGAACCTACAACCCTTTGGGAAAAGGTACGCAGGCCCAATCTACCCACACGGGAAAATATTTTGAGCTTGCCTGTTTGATAAGGCAGCCAGCTTCGGGGAGAAGGCTTACAGCCATCTCACCCCCTGCATGCATCGCCTTTTGAGATTTAAAAGGGAAAATTTTAAAAAGGGGGAAAATAAACACCCGATTTTCGGGAAAAGGGGAGACTAAACCTAAATTGCCCAAGGGTGCAGTGCTTAAACTACCCACATGGTTTTGGGCGTTTTTCGCCTTACGGATCAAGGCAGTTGGGAAAAGTTTTCATTTAAAGGAAAAATTTAGAGTTTTTAACAACCATGCATCAGCATTTTAAAACCTGTAACGATGCTGGGGGGAAGAAAAAACTGGCCTTCCCAAAACGGGTCCTTGATAAACGTGGGGGACCCCCAAGTACCTTTAGTTTGGTAAAGCACGCGTACTTGTCCCGGGTTCGTGGTTATCTCCTTCACCGAGATCGGTTTTTTTATTTTCCTGCTCCCCCAATTCTTACACACACACACACACACACACACACACACACAAAAAAAAATATATATATATATATATATATATATATATATATATATATATATATATATATATATATATATAAAATATATATATATATTTTTGTCCTGATGTACCCACTTTTACCTTAAAAAGAGGGAAAAGCAGTTCCCGGGACTACACCTGTGCCTCCACAAACCCCCCTTGCCCTCTCCAAGTGGAAGGGGGGGCTCCAGCCAGGGGAGCCCCAAAAACCCCAAAATAAGCCCTTCCCCCTTGCTAAAACTTCTCCCAATAGGGGGAGCCCTTTTGGGAAGGGGGGGGAATGTGCTCAAAAGTTCCTAAAAGAGCGGGGAAAAAGCCATCATAAAAAACAAGGACCGGGCGACCAGCTTCCCCTTCAGAACTCCAGTGTTGGATCCAGAAGGAAATGCCTGCAGCACTGGGCAGTGGCCCACCACCCGGGGGAAAATTTCGAGATGTAACTCTGAGTTACCTATGTTGTTTTACTCTATATCATATCTTTATTAATGTTTTGTCAACGTATTTTGTCTTTAAATATATATATATATATATATATATATATATATATATATATATATATATATATATATATATATATATATATATATATATATATATATACTATATTTTATTATCACACTGGCCGATTCCCACCAAGGCAGGGTGGCCCGAAAAAGAAAAACTTTCACCATCATTCACTCCATCACTGTCTTGCCAGAAGGGTGCTTTACACTACAGTTTTTAAACTGCAACATTAACACCCCTCCTTATATATATATATATATATATATATATATATATATATATATATATATATATATATATATATATATATATATATATATATATATATATATATATATATATATATATATATATATATATATATATATTTATATAATAACAAGCATAGAAAATGATAATATTGGTGATATAATAGCTGTTTCCACTACCCTCTTTCTGCCTCTCACTCCACTTCCTTCCTTCCTTTTTTCTTCCTTCCTTCCTTCCTTCCTTCCTTCCTTCCTTCCTTCCTTCCTTCCTTCTTTCCTTCCTTCCTTGCTCTTTGCTCTCAGGGAACCACGCACAATATTACAACATTAACTTGAGAAGCAACTAAATTATAAAGCTCCCCAATAGAATATTCCTATTACCAAAATTATGAGACGTAACAAGAAATGGTTTCTCATCGTTTATTGTTATAACTCACCCAGAGACGTTATTGACTCACAATTGTTATAACTCACCCAGAGAAGTTATTGACTCACAATTGTTATAACTCACCCAGAGAAGTTATTGACTCACAATTGTTATAACTCACCCAGAGACGTTATTGACTCACAATTGTTATAACTCACCCAGAGACGTTATTGACTCACAATTGTTATAACTCACCCAGAGACGTTATTGACTCACAATTGTTATAACTCACCCAGAGACGTTATTGACTCACAATTGTTATAACTCACCAAGAGACGTTATTGACTCACAATTGTTATAACTCATCCAGAGACGTTATTGACTCACAATTGTTATAACTCACCAAGAGACGTTATTGACTCACAATTGTTATAACTCACCAAGAGACGTTATTGACTCACAATTGTTATAACTCATCCAGAGAAGTTATTGACTCACAATTGTTATAACTCATCCAGAGAAGTTATTGACTCACAATTGTTATAACTCATCCAGAGAAGTTATTGACTCACAATTGTTATAACTCACCAAGAGACGTTATTGACTCACAATTGTTATAACTCACCAAGAGACGTTATTGACTCACAATTGTTATAACTCACCAAGAGACGTTATTGACTCACAATTGTTATAACTCACCAAGAGAAGTTATTGACTCACAATTGTTATAACTCATCCAGAGAAGTTATTGACTCACAATTGTTATAACTCATCCAGAGAAGTTATTGACTCACAATTGTTATAACTCACCAAGAGACGTTATTGACTCACAATTGTTATAACTCACCAAGAGACGTTATTGACTCACAATTGTTATAACTCACCAAGAGACGTTATTGACTCACAATTGTTATAACTCACCAAGAGAAGTTATTGACTCACAATTGTTATAACTCATCCAGAGAAGTTATTGACTCACAATTGTTATAACTCATCCAGAGAAGTTATTGACTCACAATTGTTATAACTCATCCAGAGAAGTTATTGACTCACAATTGTTATAACTCACCAAGAGAAGTTATTGACTCACAATTGTTATAACTCATCCAGAGAAGTTATTGACTCACAATTGTTATAACTCATCCAGAGAAGTTATTGACTCACAATTGTTATAACTCATCCAGAGAAGTTATTGACTCACAATTGTTATAACTCACCAAGAGAAGTTATTGACTCACAATTGTTATAACTCATCCAGAGAAGTTATTGACTCACAATTGTTATAACTCATCCAGAGAAGTTATTGACTCACAATTGTTATAACTCACCAAGAGAAGTTATTGACTCACAATTGTTATAACTCACCAAGAGAAGTTATTGACTCACAATTGTTATAACTCACCAAGAGAAGTTATTGACTCACAATTGTTATAACTCATCCAGAGAAGTTATTGACTCACAATTGTTATAACTCACCAAGAGACGTTATTGACTCACAATTGTTATAACTCACCAAGAGACGTTATTGACTCACAATTGTTATAACTCATCCAGAGAAGTTATTGACTCACAATTGTTATAACTCACCAAGAGAAGTTATTGACTCACAATTGTTATAACTCATCCAGAGAAGTTATTGACTCACAATTGTTATAACTCACCAAGAGAAGTTATTGACTCACAATTGTTATAACTCATCCAGAGAAGTTATTGACTCACAATTGTTATAACTCATCCAGAGAAGTTATTGACTCACAATTGTTATAACTCACCAAGAGAAGTTATTGACTCACAATTGTTATAACTCATCCAGAGAAGTTATTGACTCACAATTGTTATAACTCATCCAGAGAAGTTATTGACTCACAATTGTTATAACTCACCAAGAGAAGTTATTGACTCACAATTGTTATAACTCACCAAGAGAAGTTATTGACTCACAATTGTTATAACTCACCAAGAGAAGTTATTGACTCACAATTGTTATAACTCACCAAGAGAAGTTATTGACTCACAATTGTTATAACTCACCAAGAGACGTTATTGACTCACAATTGTTATAACTCACCAAGAGAAGTTATTGACTCACAATTGTTATAACTCACCAAGAGACGTTATTGACTCACAATTGTTATAACTCATCCAGAGAAGTTATTGACTCACAATTGTTATAACTCATCCAGAGAAGTTATTGACTCACAATTGTTATAACTCATCCAGAGAAGTTATTGACTCACAATTGTTATAACTCACCAAGAGAAGTTATTGACTCACAATTGTTATAACTCACCAAGAGAAGTTATTGACTCACAATTGTTATAACTCACCAAGAGAAGTTATTGACTCACAATTGTTATAACTCACCAAGAGAAGTTATTGACTCACAATTGTTATAACTCACCAAGAGACGTTATTGACTCACAATTGTTATAACTCACCAAGAGACGTTATTGACTCACAATTGTTATAACTCACCAAGAGACGTTATTGACTCACAATTGTTATAACTCACCAAGAGAAGTTATTGACTCACAATTGTTATAACTCACCAAGAGACGTTATTGACTCACAATTGTTATAACTCACCAAGAGACGTTATTGACTCACAATTGTTATAACTCACCAAGAGACGTTATTGACTCACAATTGTTATAACTCACCAAGAGACGTTATTGACTCACAATTGTTATAACTCACCAAGAGAAGTTATTGACTCACAATTGTTATAACTCACCAAGAGACGTTATTGACTCACAATTGTTATAACTCACCAAGAGAAGTTATTGACTCACAATTGTTATAACTCATCCAGAGAAGTTATTGACTCACAATTGTTATAACTCATCCAGAGAAGTTATTGACTCACAATTGTTATAACTCACCAAGAGAAGTTATTGACTCACAATTGTTATAACTCATCCAGAGAAGTTATTGACTCACAATTGTTATAACTCATCCAGAGAAGTTATTGACTCACAATTGTAAACTTCGCCCTTTTTCAACAGTAAACTTTGCCTGTTTTCAACAGTAAACTTCACCCGTTTTCAACAGTAAACTTCACCCGTTTTCAACAGTAAACTTCACCCGTTTTCAACAGTAAACTTTGCCCGTTTTCAACAGTAAACTTCGCCAGTTTTCAACAGTAAACTTTGCCCGTTTTCAACAGTAAACTTTCCCTATTTTCAATAGTAAACTTTGCCCGTTTTCAACAGTAAACTTTGCCAGTTTTCAACAGTAAACTTTGCCCGTTTTCAACAGTAAACTTCGCCCTTTTTCAACAGTAAACTTCGCCCTTTTTCAACAGTAAACTTTGCCTGTTTTCAACAGTAAACTTCGCCCTTTTTCAACAGTAAACTTTGCCTGTTTTCAACAGTAAACTTCGCCCTTTTTCAACAGTAAACTTTGCCTGTTTTCAACAGTAAACTTCGCCCTTTTTCAACAGTAAACTTTGCCTGTTTTCAACAGTAAACTTCGCCCTTTTTCAACAGTAAACTTAGCCCTTTTTCAACAGTAAACTTTGCCTGTTTTCAACAGTAAACTTCGCCCTTTTTCAACAGTAAACTTTGCCTGTTTTCAACAGTAAACTTCGCCCTTTTTCAACAGTAAACTTAGCCCTTTTTCAACAGTAAACTTTGCCTGTTTTCAACAGTAAACTTCGCCCTTTTTCAACAGTAAACTTTGCCTATTTTCAACAGTAAACTTTGCTGGTTTTCAACAGTAAATTTTGCCCGTTTTTAACAGTAAACTTTGTCCGTTTTCAACAGGCAAAGTCTCAAGTATGATGTTACTACAGTGAAGGTGTCACTACAGTGATGATATAGTAGTAACTAGTGTCGCAACAGTGATGGTGTTGTAGTAACTAGTGTCACTACAGTGATGGTGTAGTAGTAACTAGTGTCGCTACAGTGATGGTGTTGTAGTAACTAGTGTCACTACAGTGATGGTGTAGTAGTAACTAGTGTCACTACAGTGATGGTGTAGTAGTAACTAGTGTCACTACAGTGATGGTGTTGTAGTAACTAGTGTCACTACAGTGATGGTGTAGTAGTAACTAGTGTCACTACAGTGATGGTGTAGTAGTAACTAGTGTCACTACAGTGATGGTGTTGTAGTAACTAGTGTCACTACAGTGATGGTGTAGTAGTAACTAGTGTCACTACAGTGATGGTGTAGTAGTAACTAGTGTCACTACAGTGATGGTGTAGTAGTAACTAGTGTCACTACAGTGATGGTGTTGTAGTAACTAGTGTCACTACAGTGATGGTGTAGTAGTAACTAGTGTCACTACAGTGATGGTGTAGTAGTAACTAGTGTCACTACAGTGATGGTGTTGTAGTAACTAGTGTCACTACAGTGATGGTGTAGTAGTAACTAGTGTCACTACAGTGATGGTGTAGAAGTAACTAGTGTCACTACAGTGATGGTGTAGTAGTAACTAGTGTCACTACAGTTATGGTGTAGTAGTAACTAGTGTCACTACAGTGATCGTGTTGTAGTAACTAGTGTCACTACAGTTATGGTGTAGTAGTAACTAGTGTCACTACAGTGATGGTGTTGTAGTAACTAGTGTCACTACAGTGATGGTGTTGTAGTAACTAGTGTCACTACAGTTATGGTGTAGTAGTAACTAGTGTCACTACAGTGATGGTGTTGTAGTAACTAGTGTCACTACAGTGATGGTGTTGTAGTAACTAGTGTCACTACAGTGATGGTGTAGTAGTAACTAGTGTCACTACAGTTATGGTGTAGTAGTAACTAGTGTCACTACAGTGATGGTGTTGTAGTAACTAGTGTCACTACAGTGATGGTGTAGTAGTAACTAGTGTCACTACAGTGATGGTGTTGTAGTAACTAGTGTCACTACAGTTATGGTGTAGTAGTAACTAGTGTCACTACAGTGATGGTGTTATAGTAACTAGTGTCACTACAGTGATGGTGTTGTAGTAACTAGTGTCACTACAGTTATGGTGTAGTAGTAACTAGTGTCACTACAGTGATGGTGTAGTAGTAACTAGTGTCACTACAGTGATGGTGTAGTAGTAACTAGTGTCACTACAGTTATGGTGTAGTAGTAACTAGTGTCACTACAGTGATGGTGTTGTAGTAACTAGTGTCACTACAGTTATGGTGTAGTAGTAACTAGTGTCACTACAGTGATGGTGTTGTAATAACTAGTGTCACTTCAGTGATGGTGTTGTAGTAACTAGTGTCACTACAGTTATGGTGTAGTAGTAACTAGTGTCACTACAGTGATGGTGTTGTAGTAACTAGTGTCACTACAGTGATGGTGTTGTAGTAACTAGTGTCACTACAGTGATGGTGTAGTAGTAACTAGTGTCACTACAGTTATGGTGTAGTAGTAACTAGTGTCACTACAGTGATGGTGTAGTAGTAACTAGTGTCACTACAGTTATGGTGTAGTAGTAACTAGTGTCACTACAGTGATGGTGTTGTAG
The DNA here is from genome assembly GCF_038502225.1 of Cherax quadricarinatus. Taxonomy (NCBI): domain Eukaryota; kingdom Metazoa; phylum Arthropoda; class Malacostraca; order Decapoda; family Parastacidae; genus Cherax; species Cherax quadricarinatus. Next base: position 7,342 of record NW_027195286.1, read on the forward strand.
TAACTAGTGTCACTACAGTTATGGTGTAGTAGTAACTAGTGTCACTACAGTGATGGTGTTGTAGTAACTAGTGTCACTACAGTTATGGTGTAGTAGTAACTAGTGTCACTACAGTGATGGTGTTGTAGTAACTAGTGTCACTACAGTTATGGTGTAGTAGTAACTAGTGTCACTACAGTGATGGTGTTGTAGTAACTAGTGTCACTACAGTGATGGTGTTGTAGTAACTAGTGTCACTACAGTTATGGTGTAGTAGTAACTAGTGTCACTACAGTGATGGTGTTGTAGTAACTAGTGTCACTACAGTGATGGTGTTGTAGTAACTAGTGTCACTACAGTGATGGTGTAGTAGTAACTAGTGTCACTACAGTTATGGTGTAGTAGTAACTAGTGTCACTACAGTGATGGTGTAGTAGTAACTAGTGTCACTACAGTTATGGTGTAGTAGTAACTAGTGTCACTACAGTGATGGTGTTGTAGTAACTAGTGTCACTACAGTTATGGTGTAGTAGTAACTAGTGTCACTACAGTGATGGTGTTGTAGTAACTAGTGTCACTACAGTGATGGTGTAGTAGTAACTAGTGTCACTACAGTGATGATGCTGTAGTAACTAGTGTCACTACAGTGACGGTGAAGCAGTAACTAGTGTCAATACAGTAATGGTGTTGTAACTAGTGTCGCTACAGTGATGGTGTAGTAGAAACTAGTGTAACTACAGTGATGGTGTAGTAGTAACTAGTTTCACTACAGTTATGGTGTAGTAGTAACTAGTTTCACTACAGTTATGGTGTAGTAGTAACAAGTGTCACTACAGTTATGGTGTAGTAGTAACTAGTGTAACTACAGTTATGGTGTAGTAGTAACTAGTTTCACTACAGTTATGGTGTAGTAGTAACAAGTGTCACTACAGTGATGGTGTAGTAGTAACTAGTGTCACTACAGTTATGGTGTAGTAGTAACTAGTGCCACTACAGTGATGGTGTAGTAGTAACAAGTGTCACTATAGTTATGGTGTAGTAGTAACTAGTGCCACTACAGTGATGGTGTAGTAGTAACTAGTGTCACTACAGTTATGGTGTAGTAGTAACTAGTGCCACTACAGTGATGGTGTAGTGTAGTAGTAACTAGTGTCACTACAGTGATGGTGTAGTAGTAACTAGTGTCACTACAGTGATGGTGTAGTAGTAACTAGTGTCACTACAGTGATGGTGTAGTAGTAACTAGTGTCACTACAGTTATGGTGTAGTACTAACTAGTGTCACTACAGTGATGGTTTAGTAGTAACTAGTGTCGCTACAGTGATGGTGTTGTAGTAACTAGTGTCACTACAGTTATGGTGTAGTAGTAACTAGTGTCACTACAGTGATGGTGTAGGAGTAACTAGTGTAACTACAGTGATGGTGTTGTAGTAACTAGTTTCACTACAGTGATGGTGTAGTAGTAACTAGTGTCACTACAGTGATGGTGTAGTAGTAACTAGTGTCACTACAGTGATGGTGTAGTAGTAACTAGTGTCACTACAGTGATGGTGTAGTAGTAACTAGTGTCACTACAGTTATGGTGTACTAGTAACTAGTGTCATTACAGTGGTGTTGCAGTAGTAACTAGCGTCACTACAGTGATGGTGTCGCAGTAAGTAGTGTCACTACAGTGATGGTGTTGTAGAAACTAGTGTCACTACAGTTATGGTGTAGTAGTAACTAGTTTCACTACAGTGATGGTGTAGTAGTAACTAGTGCCACTACAGTTATGGTGTAGTAGTAACTAGTGTCACTACAGTGATGGTGTAGTAGTAACTAGTGTCGCTACAGTGATGGTGTAGTAGTAACTAGTGCCACTACAGTTATGGTGTAGTAGTAACTAGTGTCCCTACAGTGATGGTGTAGTAGTAACTAGTGCCACTACAGTGATGGTGTAGTAGTAACTAGTGCCACTACAGTTATGGTGTAGTAGTAACTAATGTCACTACAGTGATGGTGTAGTAGTAACTAGTGTCACTACAGTGATGGTGTAGTAGTAACTAGTGTCGCTACAGTGATGGTGTAGTAGTAACTAGTGTCACTACAGTGATGGTGTAGTAGTAACTAGTGTCACTACAGTGATGGTGTAGGAGTAACTAGTGTCACTACAGTGATGGTGTAGTAGCAACTAGTGTCGCTACAGTCATGGTGTTGTAGTAACTAGTGTCACTACAGTTATGGTGTAGTAGTAACTAGTGTCACTACAGTGATGGTGTAGGAGTAACTAGTGTAACTACAGTGATGGAGTTGTAGTAACTAGTGTCACTAGAGTGATGGTGTAGTAGTAACTAGTGTCACTACAGTGATGGTGTTGTAGTAACTGATGTCACTACAGTGATGGTGTAGTAGTAACTAGTGTCACTACAGTGATGGTGTAGGAGTAACTAGTGTCACTACAGTGATGGTGTAGGAGTAACTAGTGTAACTACAGTGACGGTGTTGTAGTAACTAGTGTCACTACAGTGATGGTTTAGTAGTAACTAGTGTCTCTACAGTGATGGTGTTGTAGTAACTAGTGTCACTACAGTTATGGTGTAGTAGTAACTAGTGTCACTACAGTGATGGTGTAGGAGTAACTAGTGTAACTAGAGTGATGATGTTGTAGTAACTAGTGTCACTACAGTGATGGTGTAGTAGTAACTAGTGTCACTACAGTGATGGTGCTGTAGTAACTAGCGTCACTACAGTGATGGTGTAGCAGTAACTAGTGTCACTACAGTGATGGTGTAGTAGTAACTAGTGTCACTACAGTGATGGTGTAGTAGTAACTAGTGTCACTACAGTGATAGTGTAGTAGTAACTAGCGTCACTACAGTGATGGTGTAGCAGTAACTAGTGTCACTACAGTGATGGTGTAGTAGTAACTAGTGTCACTACAGTGATGGTGTAGTAGTAACTAGTGTCACTACAGTGATGGTGTAGTAGTAACTAGTGTCACTACAGTGATGGTGTAGTAGTAACTAGTGTCACTACAGTGATAGTGTAGTAGTAACTAGTGTCACTACAGTGATGGTGTAGTAGTAACTAGTGTCACTACAGTGATAGTGTAGTAGTAACTAGTGTCACTACAGTGATGGTGTAGTAGTAACTAGTGTCACTACAGTGATAGTGTAGTAGTAACTAGTGTCACTACAGTGATGGTGTAGCAGTAACTAGTGTCACTACAGTGATGGTGTAGTAGTAACTAGTGTCTCTACAGTTATACTGTAGTAGTAACTAGTTTCACTACAGTTATGGTGTAGTAGTAACTAGTGTCACTACGGTGAAGGTGTAGTAGTAACTAGTGTCACTACGGTGAAGGTGTAGTAGTAACTAGTGTCACTACAGTGATGGTGTAGTAGTAACTAGTGTCGCTACAGTCATGGTGTTGTAGTAACTAGTGTCACTACAGTTATGGTGTAGTAGTAACTAGTGTCACTACAGTGATGGTGTAGGAGTAACTAGTGTCACTACAGTGATGGTGTAGGAGTAACTAGTGTAACTACAGTGATGGTGTTGTAGTAACTAGTGTCACTAGAGTGATGGTGAAGTAGTAACTAGTGTCACTACAGTGATGGTGTTGTAGTAACTAATGTCACTACAGTGATGGTGTAGTAGTAACTAGTGTCACTACAGTGATGGTGTAGGAGTAACTAGTGTCACTACAGTGATGGTGTAGGAGTAACTAGTGTAACTACAGTGATGGTGTTGTAGTAACTAGTGTCACTACAGTGATGGTGTTGTAGTAACTGGTGTCACTACAGTGATGGTGTAGGAGTAACTAGTGTAACTACAGTGATGGTATTGTAGTAACTAGTGTCACTACAGTGATGGCGTAGTAGTAACTAGTGTCACTACAGTGATGGTGCTGTAGTAACTAGCGTCACTACAGTGATGGTGTAGCAGTAACTAGTGTCACTACAGTGATGGTGTTGTAACTAGTGTCACTACAGTGATGGTGTAGTAGTAACTAGTGTCACTACAGTGAAGGTGTTGTAGTAACTAGTGTCACTACAGTGATGGTGTAGTAGTAACTAGTGTCACTACAGTGATAGTGTAGTAGTAACTAGTGTCACTACAGTGATGGTGTAGTAGTAACTAGTGTCACTACAGTGATGGTGTAGTAGTAACTAGTGTCACTACAGTTATGGTGTAGTAGTAACTAGTGTCACTACAGTAATGGTGTAGTTGTAACTAGTGTCACTACAGTTATGGTGTAGTAGTAACTAGTGTCACTACATTGATGGTGTTGTAGTAACTAGTGTCACTACAGTGATGGTGTAGTAGTAACTAGTGTCACTACAGTTATGGTGTAGTAGTAACTAGTGTCACTATAGTGATGGTGTAGTAGTAACTAGTGTCACTACAGTGATGGTGTAGTAGTAACTAGTGTCACTACAGTGGTGGTGTAGTAGTACTAGTGTCACTACAGTTATGGTGTAGTAGTAACTAGTGTCACTATAGTGATGGTGTAGTAGTAACTAGTGTCACTACACTGATGGTGTAGTAGTAACTAGAGTCACTACAGTGATGGTGTAGTAGTAACTAGTGTCACTACAGTTATGGTGTAGTAGTAACTAGTGTCACTACAGTGATGGTGTAGTAGTAACTAGTGTCACTATAGTGATGGTGTAGTAGTAACTAGTGTCACTACAGTGTTGGTGTAGGAGTAACTAGTGTCACTACAGTGATGGTGTAGTAGTAACTAGTGCCACTACAGTTATGGTGTAGTAGTAACTAGTGTCACTACAGTGATGGTGTAGTAGTAATTAGTGTCACTACAGTGATGGTGTAGTAGTAACTAGTGTCACTACGGTGATGGTGTAGTAGTAACTAGTGTCACTACAGTTATGGTGTAGTAGTAACTAGTGTCACTACGGTGATGGTGTAGTAGTAACTAGTGTCACTACAGTGATGGTGTAGTAGTAGCTAGTGTCACTACAGTTATGGTGTAGTAGTAACTAGTGTCACTACAGTGATGGTGTAGTAGTAACTAGTGTCGCTACAGTTATAATGTAGTAGTAACTAGTGTCACTACAGTGATGGTGTAGTAGTAACTATTGTCACTACAGTGATGGTGGAGTAGTAACTAGTGTCACTACAGTGATGGTGTAGTAGTAACTAGTGTCACTACAGTTATGGTGTAGTAGTAACTAGTGTCACTACAGTGATGGTGTAGTAGTAACTAGTGTCGCTACAGTCATGGTGTTTTAGTAACTAGTGTCACTACAGTGATGGTGTAGTAGTAACTAGTGTCACTACAGTTATGGTGTAGTAGTAACTAGTGTCACTACAGTTATGGTGTAGTAGTAACTAGTGTCACTACAGTGATGGTGTAGGAGTAACTAGTGTAACTACAGTGATGGTGCTGTAGTAACTAGTGTCACTAGAGTGATGGTGTAGTAGTAACTAGTGTCACTAGAGTGATGGTGTTGTAGTAACTAGTGTCACTACAGTTATGGTGTAGTAGTAACTAGTGTCACTACAGTGATGGTGTAGTAGTAACTAGTGTCACTACAGTTATGGTGTAGTAGTAACTAGTGTTACTAGAGTGATGGTGTAGTAGTAACTAGTGTAACTACAGTGATGGTGCTGTAGTAACTAGTGTCACTAGAGTGATGGTGTAGTAGTAACTAGTGTCACTGCAGTGATGGTGTAGGAGTAACTAGTGTCACTACAGTGATGGTGTAGGAGTAACTAGTGTAACTACAGTGACGGTGTTGTAGTAACTAGTGTCACTACAGTGATGGTGTAGGAGTAACTAGTATAACTACAGTGGTGTTGTAGTAACTAGTGTAACTACAGTGATGGTGTTGTAGTAACTATTGTAACTACAGTGATGGAGTTGTAGTAACTAGTGTCACTACAGTGATGGTGTTGTAGTAACTAGTGTCACTACAGTGATGGTGTAGGACTAACTAGAGTAACTACAGTGATGGTGTTGTAGTAACTAGTGTCACTACAGTGATAGTGCTATAGTAACTAGTGTCACTACAGTGATGGTGCTGTAGTAACTAGCGTCACTACAGTGATGGTGTAGCAGTAACTAGTGTCACTACAGTGATGGTGTTGTAACTAGTGTCACTACAGTGATGGTGTTGTAGTAACTAGTGTCACTACAGTGAAGGTGTTGTAGTAACTAGTGTCACTACAGTTATGGTGTAGTAGTAACTAGTTTCACTACAGTGATGGTGTAGTAGTAACTAGTGTCACTATAGTGATGGTGTAGTAGTAACTAGTGTCACTACACAGATTGTGTAGTAGTAACTAGTGTCACTACAGTGATGGTGTAGTACTAACTAGTGTCACTACGGTAATGGTGTAGTAGTAACTAGTGTCACTACAGTTATGGTGTAGTAGTAACTAGTGTCACTATAGTGATGGTGTAGTAGTAACTAGTGTCACTACAGTGATATTGTAGTAGTAACTAGTGTCACTACGGTGATGGTGTAGTAGTAACTAGTGTCACTACAGTTATGGTGTAGTAGTAACTAGTGTCACTATAGTGATGGTGTAGTAGTAACTAGTGTCACTACAGTGATGGTGTAGTAGTAACTAGTGTCACTACGGTGATGGTGTAGTAGTAACTAGTGTCACTACAGTTATGGTGTAGTAGTAACTAGTGTCACTATAGTGATTGTGTAGTAGTAACTAGTGTCACTACAGTGATGGTGTAGTAGTAACTAGTGTCACTACAGTGATGGTGTAGTTGTAACTAGTGTAACTACAGTGATGGTGTAGTAGTAACTAGTGTCACTACAGTGATGGTGTAGTAGTAACTAGTGTCACTACAGTGATGGTGTAGGAGTAACTAGTGTAACTACAGTGATGGTGTTGTAGTAACTAGTGTCACTGCAGTGATGGTGTTGTAGTACCTGGTGTCACTACAGTGATGGTGTAGGAGTAACTAGTGTAACTACAGAGATGGTATTGTAGTAACTAGTGTCACTACAGTGATGGCGTAGTAGTAACTAGTGTCACTACAGTGATGGTGCTGTAGTAACTAGCGTCACTACAGTGATGGTGTAGCAGTAACTAGTGTCACTACAGTGATGGTGTTGTAACTAGTGTCACTACAGTGATGGTGTAGTAGTAACTAGTGTCACTACAGTGAAGGTGTTGTAGTAACTAGTGTCACTACAGTGATGGTTTAGTAGTAACTAGTGTCACTACAGTGATAGTGTAGTAGTAACTAGTGTCACTACAGTGATGGTGTAGTAGTAACTAGTGTCACTACAGTGATGGTGTAGTAGTAACTAGTGTCACTACAGTTATGGTGTAGTAGTAACTAGTGTCACTACAGTTATGGTGTAGTAGTAACTAGTGTCACTACAGTTATGGTGTAGTAGTAACTAGTGTCACTACATTGATGGTGTTGTAGTAACTAGTGTCACTAGAGTGATGGTGTAGTAGTAACTAGTGTCACTACAGTTATGGTGTAGTAGTAACTAGTGTCACTATAGTGATGGTGTAGTAGTAACTAATGTCACTACAGTGATGGTGTAGTAGTAACTAGTGTCACTACAGTGATGGTGTAGTAGTAACTAGTGTCACTACAGTTATGGTGTAGTAGTAACTAGTGTCACTATAGTGATGGTGTAGTAGTAACTAGTGTCACTACACTGATGGTGTAGTAGTAACTAGTGTCACTACAGTGATGGTGTAGTAGTAACTAGTGTCACTACAGTTATGGTGTAGTAGTAACTAGTGTCACTACAGTGATGGTGTAGTAGTAACTAGTGTCACTATAGTGATGGTGTAGTAGTAACTAGTGTCACTACAGTGATGGTGTAGGAGTAACTAGTGTCACTACAGTTATGGTGTAGTAGTAACTAGTGTCACTACAGTGATGGTGTAGGAGTAACTAGTGTCACTACAGTGATGGTGTAGTAATAACTAGTGTCACTACAGTGATGGTGTTGTAGTAACTAGTGTCACTACAGTTATGGTGTAGTAGTAACTAGTGTCACTACAGTGATGGTGTAGTAGTAACTAGTGTCACTACAGTGATGGTGTAGTAGCAACTAGTGCCCCTACAGTTATGGTGTAAAGGTAACTAGTGTCACTACACTGATGGTGTAGTAGTAATTAGTGTCACTACAGTGATGGTGTAGTAGTAACTAGTGTCACTACGGTGATGGTGTAGTAGTAACTAGTGTCACTACAGTTATGATGTAGTAGTAACTAGTGTCACTACGGTGATGGTGTAGTAGTAACTAGTGTCACTACAGTGATGGTGTAGTAGTAACTAGTGTCACTACAGTTATGGTGTAGTAGTAACTAGTGTCACTACAGTGATGGTGTAGTAGTAACTAGTGTCGCTACAGTTATGGTGTAGTAGTAACTAGTGTCACTACTGTGATGGTGTAGTAGTAACTAGTGTCACTACAGTGATGGTGTAGTAGTAACTAGTGTCACTACAGTGATGGTGTAGTAGTAACTAGTGTCACTACAGTTATGGTGTAGTAGTAACTAGTGTCACTACAGTGATGGTGTAGTAGTAACTAGTGTCGCTACAGTCATGGTGTTTTAGTAACTATTGTCACTACAGTTATGGTGTAGTAGTAACTAGTGTCACTACAGTTATGGTGTAGTAGTAACTAGTGTCACTACAGTTATGGTGTAGTAGTAACTAGTGTCACTACAGTTATGGTGTAGTAGTAACTAGTGTCACTACAGTGATGGTGTAGGAGTAACTAGTGTAACTACAGTGATGGTGCTGTAGTAACTAGTGTCACTAGAGTGATGGTGTAGTAGTAACTAGTGTCACTACAGTGATGGTGTTGTAGTAACTAGTGTCACTACAGTTATGGTGAAGTAGTAACTAGTGTCACTACAGTGATGGTGTAGTAGTAACTTATGTCACTACAGTTATGGTGTAGTAGTAACTAGTGTCACTAGAGTGATGGTGTAGTAGTAACTAGTGTAACTATAGTGATGGTGCTGTAGTAACTAGTGTCACTAGAGTGATGGTGTAGTAGTAACTAGTGTCACTACAGTGATGGTGTAGGAGTAACTAGTGTCACTACAGTGATGGTGTAGGAGTAACTAGTGTCACTACAGTGATGGTGTTGGAGTAACTAGTGTAACTACAGTGACGGTGTAGTAGTAACTAGTGTCACTACAGTGATGGTGTAGGAGTAACTAGTGTCACTACAGTGATGGTGTAGGAGTAACTAATGTCACTACAGTGATGGTGTAGGAGTAACTAGTGTAACTACAGTGACGGTGTTGTAGTAACTAGTGTCACTACAGTGATGGTGTAGGAGTAACTAGTGTAACTACAGTGGTGTTTTAGTAACTAGTGTAACTACAGTGATGGTGTTGTAGTAACTAGTGTAACTACAGTGATGGAGTTGTAGTAACTAGTGTCACTACAGTGATGGCGTTGTAGTAACTAGTGTCACTACAGTGATGGTGTAGGAGTAACTAGTGTAACTACAGTGATGGTGTTGTAGTAACTAGTGTCACTACAGTGATGGTGTAGTAGTAACTAGTGTCACTACAGTGATGGTGCTGTAGTAACTAGCGTCACTACAGTGACGGTGTAGCAGTAACTAGTGTCACTACAGTGATGGTGTTGTAACTAGTGTCACTACAGTGATGGTGTAGTAGTAACTAGTGTCACTACAGTGAAGGTGTTGTAGTAACTAGTGTCACTACAGTTATGGTGTAGTAGTAACTAGTTTCACTACAGTGATGGTGTAGTAGTAACTTGTGTCACTATAGTGATGGTGTAGTAGTAACTAGTGTCACTACAGTGATGGTGTAGTAGTAACTAGTGTCACTACGGTGATGGTGTAATAGTAACTAGTGTCACTACAGTTATGGTGTAGTAGTAACTAGTGTCACTATAGTGATTGTGTAGTAGTAACTAGTGTCACTACAGTGATGGTGTAGTAGTAACTAGTGTCACTACAGTGATGGTGTAGTAGTAACTAGTGTCACTATAGTGATGGTGTAGTAGTAACTAGTGTCACTGTAGTGATGGTGTAGTAGTAACTAGTGTCACTACAGTGATGGTGTAGTAGTAACTAGTGTCACTGTAATGATGGTGTAGTAGTAACTAGTGTCACTACAGTTATGGTGTAGTAGTAACTAGTGTCACTACAATGATGGTGTATTAGTAACTAGTGTCACTACAGTTATGGTGTAGTAGTAACTAGTGTCACTACAGTGATGGTGTAGTAGTAACTAGTGTCACTACAGTTATGGTGTAGTAGTAACTAGTGTCACTGTAGTGACGCTAGTTACTAGTCGCTAAATTTAGCCTGCTACAGGTTGCAGTCACGTGACTCAAGCAAGTATGGCGGCCATCTTGCCGGTTATCGATGCTCTTATTATTCAACAAACACCAGTGTTTATTAGTTTATATCACTGAAGTTTATATTAATGCAATAAATCAGTTTAGTTCACTGATGGTATCTATTTTAATACAGTGATAATATTGAAGAAGTTACTGAACAGCTAAACAGTGATAATACTGAACAAGTTACTGAACAACTAAACATAGTAACTGTTGCTAATGTTATACAAGCCTGAACACGGGAATGTTGGGTCAGATTAAATTGTAAAAAATGTTTACACAAATATCAACAAAAGTAGACTTAAGAACGAGCATCATTCTCCTTCTTTTTTTTTTTTTTTTTTTATACAGGGTTTGACAAGGTTAAGGATCCCTAGCTTTATTGACAAGCTATTTACAGGTTAAGGATTCCTAACTTTATTGGCAAGCTAAGAGCTGTTACCTACATCAGCACATTTGAAAGAATTTTTATTGTTATGAGACATACAAGTAGGAAACAGGATGAAGTTGGAGCCATCTGTGGGCCAGAATTTGATCAACTGACTTTATCTCGTTGACATCATTATGCTGTACGAATGTGTTCCATACACGAGTCATCCTGGGTATATATGATCTCAGATGGAGTGATGTTCTGGAGAAGGGTACAGCCAGAGTGAAGTTTCTCTCTCTCTCTCTCTCTCTCTCTCTCTCTCTCTCCCTCTCTCTCTCTCTCTCTCTCTCTCTCTCCTGCTATGATAAAGTGTGTGGAGTCAGCGAGCTTCTTCTTGTGATTCAATTTTCATAAACATGTCCATAGAAAAATCAATTGGCTAGATTTAGAGTGAGTTCCTGTGTTTATATAATAACGTGTGTGTGTGTGTGTGTGTGTGTGTGTGTGTGTGTGTGTGTGTGTGTGTGTGTGTGTGTGTGTGTGTGTGTGTGTGTGTGTGTGTGTGTGTGTGTGTGTGCACTCACCTAGTTGTACTCACCTAGTTGAGGTTGCAGGGGTCGAGTCCAAGCTCCTGGCCCCGCCTCTTCACTGGTCGCTACTCGGTCACTCTCCCTGAACAATGAGCTTTATCGTACCTCTGCTTAAAGCTATGTATGGATCCTGCCTCCACTACATCGCCTCCCAAACTATTCCACTTCCTGACTACTCTGTGGCTGAAGAAATACTTCCTAACATCCCTTTGATTCATCTGTGACTTCAGCTTCTAACTGTGTCCCCTTGTTACTGTGTCCAGTCTCTGGAACATCCTGACTTTGTCCACCTTGTCAATTCCTCTCAGTATTTTGTAAGTCGTTATCATGTCTCCCCTATCTCTCCTGTCCTCCAGTGTCGTCAGGTTGATTTCCCTTAACCTCTCCTCGTAGGACATACCTCTTAGCTCTGGGACTAGTCTTGTTGCAAACCTTTGCACTTTCTCTAGTTTCTTTACATGCTTGGCTAGGTGTGGGTTCCAAACTGGTGCCGCATACTCCAATATGGGGCTAACGTACACGGTGTACAGGGTCCTGAACGACTCCTTATTAAGATGTCGGAATGCTGTTCTGAGGTTTGCCAGGCGCCCATATGCTGCGGCAGTTATTTGGTTGATGTGCGCTTCAGGAGATGTGCCTGGTGTTATACTCACCCCAAGATCTTTTTCCTTGAGTAAGGTTTGTAGTCTCTGGCCCCCTAGACTGTACTCCGTCTGCGGTCTTCTTTGCCCTTCCCCAATCCTCATGACTTTGCACTTGGTGGGATTGAACTCCAGGAGCCAGTTGCTGGACCAGGTCTGCAGCCTGTCCAGATCCCTTTGTAGTTCTGCCTGGTCTTCGATCGAATGAACTCTTCTCATCAACTTCACGCCATCTGCAAACAGGGACACCTCGGAGTTTATTCCTTCCGTCATGTCGTTCACAAATACCAGAAACAGCACTGGTCCTAGGACTGACCCCTGTGGGACCCCGCTGGTCACAGGTGCCCACTCTGACACCTCGCCACGTACCATTACTCGCTGCTGTCTTCCTGACAAGTATTCCCTGATCCATTGCAGTGCCTTCCCTGTTATCCCTGCTTGGTCCTCCAGTTTTTGCACTAATCTCTTGTGTGGTACTGTGTCAAAAGCCTTCTTGCAGTCCAAGAAAATGCAATCCACCCACCCCTCTCTCTCTTGTCTTACTGCTGTCACCATGTCATAGAACTCCAGTAGGTTTGTGACACAGGATTTCCCATCTCTGAAACCATGTTGGCTGCTGGTGATGAGATCATTCCTTTCTAGATGTTCCACCATTCTTCTCCTGACAATCTTTTCCATGATTTTGCATGCTATACATGTCAGTGACACTGGTCTGTAGTTTAGTGCTTCATGTCTGTCTCCTTTTTTAAAGATTGGGACCACATTTGCTGTCTTCCATGCCTCAGGCAATTTCCCTGTTTCGATAGATGTATTGAATATTGTTGTTAGGGGTACACATAGTGCCTCTGCTCCCTCTCTCAGGACCCATGGAGAGATGTTATCTGGCCCCATTGCCTTTGAGGTATCTAGCTCACTCAGAAGCCTCTTCACTTCTTCCTCGGTTGTGTGTACTGTGTCCAGCACATGGTGGTGTACCCCACCTCTCCGTCTTTCTGGAGCCCCTTCTGTCTCCTCTGTGAACACTTCTTTGAATCTCTTGTTGAGTTCCTCACATACTTCACTGTCATTTCTTGTTGTCTCTCCTCCTTCCTTCCTTAGCCTGATTACCTGGTCCTTAACGGTTTTCTTCCTGATGTGGCTGTATAACAGCTTCGGGTCAGATTTGGCTTTTGCTGCTATGTCGTTTTCATATTGACGTTGGGCCTCCCTTCTTATCTGTGCATATTCGTTTCTGGCTCTACGACTGCTCTCCTTATTCTCCTGGGTCCTTTGCCTTCTATATTTCTTCCATTCCCTAGCACACTTGGTTTTTGCCTCGTTGCATCTTTGGGTGAACCATTGGCTCATCCTGGCTTTTTCATTATTCCTGTTACCCTTGGGTACAAACCTCTCCTCAGCCTCCTTGCACATTGTTGCTACATATTCCATCATCTCATTAACTGGCTTCCCTGCCAGTTCTCTGTCCCACTGAACCTCATTCAGGAAGTTCCTCATTCGTGTGTAGTCCCCTTTCCTGTAGTTTGGCTTCATTTGTCCTTGCCTTCCTGCTTCCCCCTCCACTTGTAGCTCTACTGTGTATTCGAAGCTCAAAACCACATGATCGCTGGCCCCAAGGGGTCTTTCATATGTGATGTCCTCAATATCTGCACTACTCAAGGTGAATACTAAGTCCAGTCTTGCTGGTTCATCCTCTCCTCTCTCTCTTGTAGTGTCCCTTACGTGTTGGTACATGAAGTTTTCCAGTACCACCTCCATCATCTTAGCCCTCCATGTATCTTGGCCCCCATGTGGCTCCAAGTTCTCCCATTCGATCTCCTTGTGGTTAAAGTCGCCCATGATCAGGAGCTTTGCCCTGCATGCATGAGCTCTTCTCGCCACTGCAGCCAGTGTGTCAACCATCGCTCTATTGCTCTCGTCATACTCTTGCCTTGGCCTCCTGCTGTTCTGTGGTGGGTTATACATCACTGCAATTATCACCTTGGGACCACCAGAGTGAAGCGTTCCCGCTATGTAATCACTTTCTTCTCCGCTGTCTCCTCTCTCCAGCTCATCAAAATTCCATCGGTGTTTGATCAGCAATGCCAATCCTCCACCCCCCCCTATTCCTTCTGTCTTTTCTCAGTATCTGGTATCCCGCTGGAAAGATGGCATCTGTTATCATACCTGTAAGCTTGGTTTCTGTGATCGCTATGATGTCTGGTGATGCCTCTTTGACTCTTTCGTGCCACTCCTCCCACTTGTTTGTTATTCCATCAGCGTTTGTGAACCATACCTTCAGTTTCCTTTCTAACACTGTGGTTTGGGGGGCCTGTGGGGGTGGGAGACCTGGTAGCTTACTGTGGGATTCTATAGTTGGGGGTTGGGTGGAAGCTTTGGGTATGGATTGTATTGTGTGTTGGGATACCTGATGGATACCTGATGGATACCTGATGGATACCTGATGGATACCTGATGGATACCTGAAAGATACCTAAGGATACCTGGATACCTGAAGGATACCTGGATACCTGAAGGATACCTGGATACCTGAAGGATACCTGGATACCTGAAGGATACCTGGATACCTGAAGGATACCTGGATACCTGAAGGATACCTGGATACCTGAAGGATACCTGATGAATACCTGATGAATACCTGATGGATACCTGAGGATACCTGATGGATACCTGAAGGATACCCGATGGATACCTGAAGGATACCTGAAGGATACCTGATGAATACCTGATGGATACCTGAAGGATACCTGATGGATACCTGATGGATACTTAAAGGATATTTCCTGGATCAATGCCTCCGCGGGCCCCGGTTTCACACTAGGATTCCTGGTCGATCAAGGCCTGATCAACCAGATTGTTACTGTTGGTCGCACGCAGTCCAACGTACAAACCACAACCCGTCTAATCAGGAGCTGACTTGATGACTTGATCAAGTTCCCTCTTAAAGACACTTAGGGTACTCATGGCAATCTCGCTTTTCTATGAAGATTTGGGACCAGTCCATCTAAGATTTTCTGAGTGTAATTCATGATGTATCTTTCTCACCTGTGTTCCAAGGGACGGGCCAAAGGTCTTGAAATGCTCCCTGAAATTTAGGTACTCGACGGAGTTAATACTTGCAGTGAAGGTTCTCTGTACATTCTCCAGTTGTGCAATATTGCCCATCTTGAAGGGGGTTGCTAATATACAGCAATATTCTAGACTAGAGGCAAAAGTGACTGAAGAAAATCAGTGGCCTCTCATGGCATCTCTTGTTTAAAAATTCTCATTATCTATCCTATTATTTTCACCGTACCTTCCTCATAGCCAGCATATTAAGCTACCACTAGAGACCATTAAGATGTCATTTCATCTCTATGATGAGACATCATTCGTCACGTAGAAAGACTTATAGAGGTAAGGGTCCCGGACGTAGTTCTACGTCAGGGGTTCAGCTCAGTCTTTTCAGCTGTGATAATGACACCTTTGTGGTCCTTAAAAGTGAGATCCTCATGACATTATCAATCCTACCTTTATACCTTTGATGAGGTCCAAGAGTTTTTCTACTCCCGGAGCTCAGCCATAGACCATGTTCGTCTGGTATCTACCTGTCAACCAGGTTGTTGTTGCTGGTACCCTGCAGCCCTAGAATTAGTTTTTATAATCCGATTTAGCTTTAATTTAATATTTTTTCCATATGGAGTAACTGAAATTTGTGTTGACTGAACATGCTGCTGTCAGCAGCGACCCACTGGACGATCTGGATTATATCAGCTCGTACATATATTTTCTCCTTGATGGATGTCATTCACCTGCTAATTCTAACATCATCTGCTATAATTCATGTCACTTTCTATGCCAGACACGTGGCTGAGATCAATGATGAAGGCGAGTGCTGTGCTTTGGGGTACAGACGCAACCTGTGACTTAACTCTGTAGACTGTTATATAGACAGACTGGTTATAAATGACCATAATTTTTAAAGGGGTGGACCGGTAAGCCAGCGGAAGGCCTCGGTCAGATGACCAAAAGCTCCAAAGGCGGGTCATCATCTGACTAAGACCCGCGTCAGGAAACATTTGTCCTGTTTCCTGACGAACCTTACCTAACCTAACCTGTAGACTGTTGAAAATACTTTCACCCACTTTTCCTGTTAGTCCTTCTGAATGCACTATGTGCGTCATGGCGCCATAATGGTCGCATTTGTCGAGGTCTTTTGTATTTTGTCTTCCATTTCATCCTAAACAATGATGATAATGATGTTCTATATTTATTATTATTTTTATTATTATTAACAATAAATAACAAAAAGGCACAATACCGTGACTGGAACGATACACAAATAACCTGCTCATAGAAGAGAGGAGCTTACGACGACGTTTCGGTCCGACTTGGACCATTTACAAAGTCACGTTTTGGTACAAGTCGGACCGAAACGTCGTCATAAGCTCCTCTCTTCTATGTGCGAATTATTTGTGTATGTTTTATTATTATTATTATTATTATTATTATTATTATTATTATTATTATTATTATTATTATTATTATTATTATTATTATTATTATTATTATTATTATTACTATTATGGAGGATGACAAAGTTGATCCCATGTATCAGAAATCTTCCCTATGAGGATAGACTGAGGCCCTGAATCTGCACTCTCTAGAAAGGCGTAGAATTAAGGGAGATATGATTGAGGGTCTTGGCAAGAGGCATGGAGTTAAAAGATAAAGAATCACACACAAAGTGGGAGTTGTCACAGCTGCTCTTTGCTGATGACACTGTGCTCTTGGGAGATTCTGAAGAGAAGTTGCAGAGATTGGTGGATGAATTTGGTAGGGTGTGCAAAAGAAGAAAATTAAAGGTGAATACAGGAAAGAGTAATGTTATGAGGATAACAAAAAGATTAGGTGATGAAAGATTGAATATCAGATTGGAGGGAGAGAGTATGGAGGAGGTGAACGTATTCAGATATTTGGGAGTGGACGTGTCAGCGGATGGGTCTATGAAAGATGAGGTGAATCATAGAATTGATGAGGGAAAAAGAGTGAGTGGTGCACTTAGGAGTCTGTGGAGACAAAGAACTTTGTCCTTGGAGGCAAAGAGGGGAATGTATGAGAGTATAGTTTTACCAACGCTCTTATATGGGTGTGAAGCGTGGGTGATGAATGTTGCAGCGAGGAGAAGGCTGGAGGCAGTGGAGATGTCATGTCTGAGGGCAATGTGTGGTGTGAATATAATGCAGAGAATTCGTAGTTTGGAAGTTAGGAGGAGGTGCGGGATTACCAAAACTGTTGTCCAGAGGGCTGAGGAAGGGTTGTTGAGGTGGTTCGGACATGTAGAGAGAATGGAGCGAAACAGAATGACTTCAAGAGTGTATCAGTCTGTAGTGGAAGGAAGGCGGGGTAGGGGTCGGCCTAGGAAGGGTTGGAGGGAGGGGGTAAAGGAGGTTTTGTGTGCGAGGGGCTTGGACTTCCAGCAGGCATGCTTGAGCGTGTTTGATAGGAGTGAATGGAGACAAATGGTTTTTAATACTTGACGTGCTGTTGGAGTGTGAGCAAAGTAACATTTATGAAGGGATTCAGGGAAACCGGCAGGCCGGACTTGAGTCCTGGAGATGGGAAGTACAGTGCCTGCACTCTGAAGGAGGGGTGTTAATGTTGCAGTTTAAAAACTGTAGTGTAAAGCACCCTTCTGGCAAGACAGTGATGGAGTGAATGATGGTGGAAGTTTTTCTTTTTCGGGCCACCCTGCCTTGGTGGGAATCGGCCGGTGTGATAATAATAAAAAAAAATAATGATTGAGGTGTATAAATGGAAAACAGGAATTAATAAAGGGGATGTAAATAGTGTGCTATAAATATCTAGCCAAGACAGGACTCGCAGAAGTGGTTTTAAGTTGGAAAAAATCAGATTCAGGAAGAATATAGGAAAGCACTGGTTTGGTAATAGAGTTGTGGATGAGTGGAACAAACTCCCGAATACCGTTATAGAAGGTAAGACGTTGTGTAGTTTTAAAAATAAGTTAGATAAATACATGAGTGGGTGTGAGTTAGACCTGACTAGCTTGTGCTACTAGGTCAGACGCCGTGCTCCTTCCTTAAGTGAATGTGACCTGACCTGACTAGGTTAGTGTGAACATTAAAATGGTATAAAATGCCGACAGGTTGTTAGGTAAGACACATATGCAACAGTTAGGTATCTTTATTATGAAACGTTTCGCCTACACAGTAGGCTTCTTCAGTCAAGTACAGAAAAGTTGATAGAAGCAGAAGATACTTGAAGACGATGTAATCAGTCCATCACCCTTAAAGTTTTGAGGTGGTCAGTCCCTCAGTCTGGAGAAGAGCATTGTTCCATAGTATGTTTCATACTATGGAACAATGCTCTTCTCCAGACTGAGTGACTGACCACCTCAAACTTTAAGGTGATGACTGATACATCGTCTCAGCTTCTTCTGCTCAACTTTTCTGTACTTGACTGAAGAAGCCTACTGTGTAGGCGAAACGTTTCATAATAAAGATACCTAACTGTTGCATATGGGCCTAGGTTAGTGTGCTGGCTTAAGCCTCCAGGAGAATTGGACCTGCCTCGCACGGGTCAGTAGGCCTTCTGCAGTGTTCCTTCTTATGTTCTCACGTTCTTATTTACAATATATAAGTTTGAAATTAACATTTTTGAACTTGTAATACGGAAGTTCATATATACATACTTAAATACACGCATACATTCATGCGTACACACATATATACATAAATACATGCATACACACATACATTTTTACACAATACAGCACAATGAGGTGAGTATAACCAGCTACCAGAGGTGTGCTGGGTTATATAAGGCAAATCTTATCATAGCCATCAAGATTCTTAACAAAAATTCTCTTAAAACTCAATGTACGTCAGATCCAGCTTAGAATACACAGCGCCAGCTTTGAGCTCCACCCCTTCTGACAAAGTGTGTTCAAAAGTTTGTGAAAGTGAAAAGATTTGCAACGAGATATTGTCCCAGATCTGATCAGAGTTCAGACCTGCCGGCACAGGAGCCCTGATTGGCACAACGTAAACAGTCATGGAGACGTTTTCACTAAATTCATCTTTAACAAGAACATCAAGTGTGGTCAAATAAATATATCTCCTCAATTAAATATGATGAGAAGATATTTCGATCTGAATCAATGTTTAGAAAGGATCAACTCTGTGGCATTAGAAGTTTACTCAAGAAGATAAAAAAAGAAGTAGAGAGAGAAGAGAGAGAGACATGAGAAACTCTGTACAGATTTCCTTACTCAATCTCTGGCTCCTCCCTTGATCCAGTAGTGAGTGATCTGGCAGAATGTATAGTCACTTGTCAACCCCTTAGCTATGTTGGATCGTCTGACCATAAGGCTGTTTTTACGGCACTTAAGATCCCATCAGAGAGAGATGAGGACTCCACACGCACAACCTGGCTGTGGGAAAGAGGTAATTGGCCAGCACTTTGCTCTGAGCTCGCCACCACCGATTGGAATGCTCTTCTCCAAGGGAATGTTGATAACCAAGTGAAAGCCTTCGCTGGACACATCCTTAATCTACAGCAAGAACACATCCCTCACCGGCAGTATGTGACAAAACCTACAGATCAGCCTTGGTTCGGCTTTCGTTGTAGAGGCTGCTACTGCTAAATACAAGGCTTGCCGAAGTTATGAGAGACATCCTACTACTTGCACAGACAAGCCTGTAGGCATATTTGTGAAATTCAAAAATGGGCCATCTCGAAATAGGAGATGGACATTAAAAGAAAGCTGGCATCAGGTAGAGTGGGTTCCAAAACTTGGTGGTCCCTGGTCAAGGACAGACAAGGTTATCTGCTTGATGAACTTATTCCGCGTCTAAATCGACATGATGGGACCACCTCTACTAGTAGTCAGGAGAAAGCGAACCTCTTTGCCGAACACTTTGCTACCAAAATGCAAGTTCCTGATCCAACAAGGGACCCTCCTTGCCTAGCTGCAAGAACTGTGTCAAAACTGTCAGTGGTGACAGAAAGGCAGGAGATGCAGCTTCTTTTTCAGTCGCTTGATCAAGAAAAGGCTGTGGGCCCGGAAAGTTGAGCCCAAGATTGCTGAGTAGATTTGCAGACCAGCTAGCAGCGCTTCTAACTCGCATCTTTCAGCTCTGCCTAGTACAGTGCAAATGGTCTTCTCTGTGGAAAGTGGCAAATGTAGTCCCTGTTCAAAAAAAAGAAGAGCAGAGCAGAAATCAGCAACTACAGACCAGTGTCACTCCTGTCAATCACTGACAAGATCCTTGAGACAATAATCTCAAGACAAATAACAGATTTTTTTGACTACCACTCACTACTTTGTGACCGTCAATATGGCTTCAGGAAAGATTTCACTGCTGCTGATCTGTTGTTAAACCTTTCCACTAAATGCCACCAGTCACTGGATGAATCCAAAGTCGGTTGTGTGGTAGCACTGGACATTGCTGGTGATTTCGACCGAGTGTGGCACCAGGGAGAACTCTTGGCAAAACTGCAAGCACTAGGAATTGCAGGCTTTACACTATGTCTCCTCAGTGATTACCTTCATGGTAGATCTCTAAGTGTGGTTCTCAGTGGAACAGAATAAGCAAGACATCCTAGTGGGACAAGTGTTCCACAGGGAAGTGTGCTTCGGCCATTGTTATGGAATGCCTACTTCAATGACCTTCATCTCATCCCAGAATCCCATGCATATGCAGACGACTGTACTCTGACATAAACTTATCCAAGAGAAGAAATGCCAGCTGCTCTAAGCAATATCAATCACCAGCTAAGAACTGTATCAGCCTGGGGAAGTCGATGGCAGGCAACATTTGCACCTGAGAAGACAAATGATGATGGTCTCTAGGCTCTATGATGGTAATGCCAGAGCAGTAGTAATTATGAATGGGAGTGTGGTGAAATTTGACTCCAAACTGACTATGAAGAACCACACTGTAAATCTTGCAAACAAGGCAGTCAGGAAGCTTACAGGACTTCGAAGTATCTAGCATTTGCTCGACATTAGGAGTTGCAAGATTCTGTATGAGGCACAAGTAGGCTCACACCTTGAGTATGCTCCACTTTCTTGGTTTGCCTGTCCCCCATCTCATCTGCGACTGCTTGACAGAGTAGAAAACAGAGCAAGACGCCTTATCTCTCGCCTGGACCCATCCTGTGTAGATCTGTCATTTCAGCAGAGCCTTCAACACAGGAGGGATGTGGGTGGCCTTACTGTTATGTACAAGGCCAACATCGTCAAAGTACCACACTTAGCCACACAAGACGGGCAGGAAGCAGCAACTTCACTCTGGCTGTACCCTTCTCCAGAACACCACTTCATCTGAGATCATTTATTCCCAGGATGATTCGAGTCTGGAACACATTCGTACAGCATTATGATATCAACGAGAAGAAGTCAGTTGATTAAATGAAAACGCTGGCCTACAGATGGCTCCAACTTCATCCTGTTTCCTACCTGTATATTTCATAACAAAAATTCTTTCAAATGAGATAATGTAGATAACAGCTCTTAGCCTGTCAATAAAGTTAGGAATCCTTAACCTCTGTTTATTCCGACCACCTGATGGGGTTCTCTTCTGCTGATACACGAGTGAAAGGACAACATGAATTTATGAGAAGGTTGCGCCTCTCAACCGTGCATGTGAGCATAGAACGTGAGGTCAGTGCGTCAGAACACAAGGAGTGAGTGAGATGACAGGTCTTCAAGTAAAGCCTAAAATTTAGGTAGGAGGTTCCTGTGTGCTAGGTAATTCTTGATCTTGTGCTGGCGTTCTGTAGGAAGTTGGGTGCTGGTATGCGCTGTTCTTCTCGACGGTGAATCTTGAAAAGACTTCCTTGTGAGATGTTAAAACTAGGGCTGGTAGCTATGAAAGCAGAGTGTATGATTTTGCGTTTGTAGTGTGATTTGTATTTGATGGTGGCAGCAGTTTCCCAGTGAATATATTTTGATTGTTGTAGTTAACATGTTGAAAAACGGCTGCAGTATCAGGATAATTCAGCCGTACATAGTTTAGTGTGTAGGTATGACAGCACTCAACAGGCCAGAAACTAACACTTAGTCAGTGAAGTTCAAGAGGCTTGGACCAAGGGGGCACATGCCTCGACCCTTCGCAGACACACGTCGGTGGGTACAAAATCTCCCCCTCACCAAAAACGACCCTCCATATTTTTACCACCATATGAAAATTCATCTTGGCACAAATTTCCCCGACGCTGAGGTCCATCAAGAAGCATAAATCAACGCGTTGCATTTTCTGAGCCCTAGCAAGGAGAAAAAAAAAAGTGAGAAGAAAGGTAAACTTGGGGAATTTTAACGTAGTTATTCCTCATCACTAATGCAACACATTGCGTTTTCTATGGCGATGAATCCGGCTCCGTCTGGCAGCCATCCGGATTTATAGTGGATTTCATGGCGGATTATTTTTTATTGATTGTTGAGTTAGTATCCAATTTTTGGGGATTATTGTAGACGTTATTTATTATTATTATTATTATTATTATTATTATTATTATTATTATTATTATTATTATTATTATTATTATTATTGATATCATTATATGAACGGCCACCTCTTCCCTCTTTTCCCCTCTCCCTCCACTAAACTCTCCCAACTTTTAACCTCTCCTTCTCCTCTTCCTCCTTCTACTTCTACTCCTCTTCCTCTTCTTACTCCCCTCCCTTCTCTTCCTCGTTCTCCTCCTCCTCCTTTACTGTCTTTATCTCACAGCTCACGCTCTCCACACTTCTGATTGTTTTATTCCTTATCTTTCCCATTTCTTTTCTTCCATCTTCCCTACCCCTTTCCGCTGTCCTTTTCCTTCCCTTTTTTACTCTTCCCTATTCCTTCCAACTTCCCAATCTCTTCCCTCTTCCCTATTCCTTCCCTCTTCTCTGTCCCTTCCCTTTACCTCGAAAGAACGAATTACATACAGAGCCCTGTTAAGGGGAGAGGAGGAGAAGGAGGAATAGGAGGAGAAAAAGATAAGTGGCCCAACCACTTTAGAGATGCACTTGATAAGTGGAGTGCTTGGTTTACTCTGTCCGCCACTCATACACGTGTATACATGACAGGTGTCTGCATGTATAATGTGCAGCAGGTGTGAGTATACTTTTCTTTCATATATGCGATAAAAGGTCGCACCTTAGGAGAACTTGCGGGCGCAAGGCTGGGTGCACAGGTGCACAGGTGCACAAGTGTTCAGGAGCTCAGGTGCACAGGTGGTCAGGTGCGCAGGTGCGCAGGTGCTAAGGTATTCAGGTGGTTCGCAAGTGAGGGATTGATCCATTTTGTGTTAAACTTGGTTCAGTTACCATAGTGTGTTGCATAGTCGTCATCTGTCTTGCAGGGTCGTTCTCTGTGTTGCAAAGTTATCCTCTGTGTTGCAAAGTCGTCATCTGTGTTGCAGGGTCGTCATCTGTGTTGCAAGGTCGTCATCTGTGTTGCAAGGTCGTCATCTGTGTTGCAAGGTCGTTATATGAGTTGCAGGGTCGTCATCTGTGTTGCAAGGTCGTTATATGAGTTGCAGGGTCGTCATCGGTGCTGCAAGGTCGTCATCTGTGTTGCAAGGTCGTCATCTGTGCTGCAAGGTCGTCATCTGTGTTGCAAGGTCGTTATATGAGTTGCAGGGTCGTCATCGGTGCTGCAAGGTCGTCATCTGTGTTGCAGGGTCGCCATCTGTGCTGCAAGGTCGTCATCTGTGTTGCAAGGTCGTCATATGTATTACAAGGTCGTCCTATGTGCTGCAAGGTCGTCCTAGGGGGGGTTCAGTGTGAGGGTTCACAGATCACATAGTCTGCGGTGTTGATCACCTGGGATGGGTTATCTTTCTTAGGTAAGTTGCGGTCCAGCGCACCATACACCTGACGCTTCTTCAGTTTGTCAAGTCTGACGTTGATTGAGTCGATCTCGTGCAAAATATGAAGGTCCTCCATCCGGATTCTGTCTCCCGGAGTTTAAGCAAGTTAGATTAAGATATTAATGGCAGGAGGCACGGGTAGATAGTGGAGTATTGGGCGTATTAACATTTTTTAGAAATATTTCTTGATATGTGCCAGGGAGGTAATGAAGTGTGATTGATTTGACTATGTCTCCGAAGTGGCTAGTTTATTGTCCGCCCCATGTCTATCATGTGGACGGTACAGCGAGAGAATGTGGATGCGCCGAGAGGCCTAGGAAGTAGGCCCCTCAAAAAGGTTAACAGGCGTACATCTAACTTTATATTTACACTTAGTCTTATATGTAGTACGAAAATTTAGGATACTTACTTAATATATCTGGTATTTTATTTTCACTAATAAATGCTTGATATATCACACAGGTTATTATACTATCTCTTTATTCCTCATTAAGTGGACAATGAAGCACATAGTGTTCAAGAAAGTGACCATAGAGCTGACCACATATTTTGCACTTAGTTTGGCCATCATTTGTGTGCCTACCAAACTGCCAGAAGTGCTTATAACCAAGCCTAAGCCTGGTTACTACAATAACAATCAGTACTTGTAATCAAGCCTGAGCCTGGCTACTACAGTATCACTCAGTACTTGTAATCAATCCTGAGCCTGGCTACTACAGTATCACTCAGTACTTGTAATCAATCCTGAGCCTGGCTACTACAGTATCACTCAGTACTTGTAATCAAGCCTGAGCCTGGCTACTACAGTATCACTCAGTACTTGTAATCAAGCCTGAGCCTGGCTACTACAGTATCACTCAGTACTTGTAATCAAGCCTGAGCCTGGCTACTACAGTATCACTCAGTACTTGTAATCAATCCTGAGCCTGGCTACTACAGTATCACTCAGTACTTGTAATCAAGCCTGAGCCTGGCTACTACAGTATCACTCAGTACTTGTAATCAAGCCTGAGCCTGGCTACTACAGTATCACTCAGTACTTGTAATCAAGCCTGAGCCTGGCTACTACAGTATCACTCAGTACTTGTAATCAAGCCTGAGCCTGGCTACTACAGTATCACTCAGTACTTGTAATCAAGCCTAAGCCTGACTACTACAACATCAGTCAGTATTTGTAATTAAACCTAACCCTGGCCACTACAGCATCAGTCAGTCTGTTCATATTGCAAGTTACTCCATAAACGTACTTATCTATGTTCATGTTACCATAGGCTTCTAACTGCATTCCTATGATATTCTTTGGCTAATTTACCAACTTTATCCTGAAGGAGTAATTCAGTGTTTGAAGAATTCCATAAGAATTGTACACCAATGCCACTTTCTGGCTTTTAATATCTATACCTACCATCTGCATGTTGTTAGTCAAGAACTTTGTGTAGTGTAGTGATGGTAGATGTGTAGTGTTGTAGTATAGTGATGGTAGATGTGTAGTGTTGTAGTATAGTGATGGTAGATGTGTAGTGTTGTAGTGTAGTGATGGTAGATGTGTAGTGTTGTAGTATAGTGATGGTAGATGTGTAGTGTTGTAGTATAGTGATGGTAGATGTGTAGTGTTGTAGTATAGTGATGGTAGATGTGTAGTGTTGTAGTATAGTGATGGTAGATGTGTAGTGTTGTAGTATAGTGATGGTAGATGTGTAGTGTTGTAGTATAGTGATGGTAGATGTGTAGTGTTGTAGTATAGTGATGGTAGATGTGTAGTGTTGTAGTATAATTCATTGGTAGTGTAGAAACAGTAATAATTAAAGAGTCAACCTCAGTGTCATAAATTAACTTTTGTTCCACTTAGATGACAAACAATTCAGTTTACAGTGTAGACGCCCAGTTGTTAATTCTTATGCCTAACTCAACATAGCATTTATAGCTCTTATCTAGAGAGGTAGCAATAAGAGCAGATGTAGCCCTGACAGTAGACTTAGATCTATCAGTGTATATAATTCGTGAAAAATTATTAATAACAGTTAAGCAAGAAATTTATTCTTGAACAGTTGCCTTTGCAAGTTATTTAAGGAAGGGATTACTAATGATGAGCTTCTTGGGAGGTACGTCAGGTAAGTTATATTAAATAAACACAACTTCCATGGAGGGGTTAAATGCTCTTGTTGTCTACAGTGATACGATTCATGCAAGTTATTAAACTTAATATACTTGCATGTTTTCACAACCCATTTAGATCAGTGCATGTTTACTTCTTGCCATTTAGTAAGTTTCATAACGACAATGTCTGGTTCATTTCTTAACATTCTAATACCAAGTACAGTGTTATCCTCAATAATCCTACTGCTGATACCAGAAACACCAAGCTCCTTCCTGATATTAAGAACCTTGGTAGTTTTAGGACAGTCAAGAATAATTCTGAGAGCTTCGTTTTGCATTAACTCCAGAAGCCAGAGGGAATTTTCCTTAGCCAACATGAATGCAGCATAATTAAGGGTCTACAGTAATATAGGCTATGTACATTTTTCCTCACTATTCTCACATTAGCACCATAGTCGGGGTTGCAGCTAGTCACACCTTCGAGAGTATTTAATATATCTTTGCAGTTCTTTAATTGTGACATGATGGATTCACTAAAGGAAATGTCAATACCAAGATATCTAATGTTTTCACCCTGCGAACAGATGGATGGCGATGTCGTTTGCTTGCCAGTATCTTTGTTTTAGATAAAGATATGACGAGACCAAGTCGATTACATATTATTTGAACTTTTTTATGAATGGTATTCATTTTCTTTTGTCATGCTGTGTGGATCATATCATCAGCATAGCTTATAGCTATATGTTTGGGTGAGATAGGTAGAGAATTTAGGAAAGCATTAAAACACAATATAGAATAGAATTCAGAACTCCTCCCTGTGGTGTTCCTAGGGACATGTCTTTAGTCTCGCATCTAAAACCTTCGTAGAGAACAGAAGATACTCTATTGATGGATAACCTGTTATCCAACTAAGTTGCCACCAATATTCATCCCAGTTAGTTCATGTAGGATAACAGTTATGTTCGCGATATGAAATGCAGATTTTAGATTAAGAAATGTGCTAAACTAGTCGAAGTTGGAAAAACAATTCTGCACATTTTTTCCTGTCATGAAACAACAGATATGAAACGAAAGTTGGTGTCTGATTCTATAGTAGAGTCCACGAAGCATCATTCAAATGCTTCACGAAGATAACTAGTTAAGGAGATCGATCTAAATATATCAGATAGTTGTGGTTCACGGATGGTCACAATGAGGTCCAGGAAGTAGGAAGAACTCCCTCGATATATGAGAGACCTGTCATAAAGTTCTGAAGATATCATAAGTTTTATACCACCCTCTCCAGGAGTGGTTGATCGACCTTTATTTAATACGAAGTTTAATTCATACTCAGTGAAGAGACAATGACTCTCGTCAATAATTTGGCTCGTGATATAAATCAATTTCAGCCTTTCTTTAGAAACACTCTCCAGGTTTGCTCTAATAAGAGATGGAAGATTTTCATACCCGGACGTTTTGGACTAGTTATATATGAGGTAATTACGTTTTTCAAGAGGAAAAGGATGAGCAACATTATCACTCTTTACTTTTTAGCCCATTAACAAATGGTTCCCATTCCTGCTCCTAGCTGCTTATTTTGTGTTCCATGCATATGTTAGTGCAGCTTGAAAAGTTCTGGGTAAGTCTGGGGTTCTACATTCACGATACACTTTATCAATCCTCTCAGTTACATGTGTTAAACTGCGTAGTTATGGATCATTATAGAACTTATGATTGATTTTGTTGTCATTTATGGTGTAAGATTTTGGCCTTTTTTCTGTTCACATGACCAGTGAGCAAGTTCTCAATGGTGGCAATTAAATCCTTATTAAATTTTGGTGAGTCGACTGGCTGGTAGTTTTTATATCATTGATCAAACTTGAAGTCATCTGTGTGTTCTGGGTTAGGATTAAGTTTTTTTCTTTTGTATTTAGTTCCTCTATTGCTGGAAATATGATCAAGATTGCTGGAAATATGATCAAGATTGCTGGAAATATGATCAAGATTGCTGGAAATATGATCAAGATTGACAGTCATGAGTCTTGGAAAGTGATCAGGTAGAAGATCATTAACTGTAACAATCAGGCATAGTAAACTATACTTTGAATTCTAGGCACATGTCTTATTTGAAGCCATATGTGTGAGTAGGATCAACAGTGCTCACAGTTCTAGCATTATCATACTGATTTAGAATTTTCACCAGTTTAGTTCCATTGATGTTGTAGACTCAACAATGTTCTGACATTAAAGTCTCCAAGAATAAGGGAAGATTCGCTATTAATGTGATCTGGTAAAGCATCAGGTTAAAAGGAATTTGATGAACATTTAGGAATCTTTATTGAGGAAACGTTTCGCCACACAGTGACTTCATCAGTCCAATACAAAGAAGAACAGTGTAAGGAGAGTAGTAGTTTGTACTGGACTGATGAAGTCACTGACTGGCGAAACGTTTGCTCAGTAAAGATTCTCAAAATTTCCAATTGTTCAATTTGTCGGTGTTGCAAATAATGTATCACACTTGAGAGCAATTAGCTGAGGCACCAACAGTGAAGATGTTTATAGAGAAGTTGCAGGATATATTTTAACACCATGATGTTTCATGTTTGTTAGACTCTGCAAAGCAACGAGTCAATACGCAAGTTCTTTCTAACATAAATCACACAAAAGTTAGTTGACCTTAAGTTATACGCTACATGTCTAGGTAAGTTAGGGAGAGGTTGTCTACTTCCTAGTCTACAATCTTGCAAACAAAGGACATCATTATTCTTGGTTGCAGTAATGTATTATAGGTCGTCCAGCCGTGTTCTAATGGAATATCTCTCCATGATTTTTATTTAATCAATCACACCTAATCGTGGTCAAATAATGTACTTACAGTGGTCTACGTGAAGGGTGTTCCGGGGATCAACGCCCCCTGCGCCAGACCTTTTTCAATACCTCAATGTATCTTCCATCTTATGACCATGTCTCCTCTGAGTTTTTCTTATGTTAATGTGAAAATTAGTTATTGTAATGACTCGTAGTAGGTAGTTCAGATTACTTATGAAAGGACTTGAGTTCGACTCCCGGACGAGCCGAGAGGTGAGAATAACACCTATCATCTGCTTCTACTTACCACCCAGCACTAAGTAGGTACCTGTACATGAATGGTAAGTAATACCGACAAGATAATGAATTAGACACATGTGCAACATTTGGATATCTTAATTTGTAGACGTTTCGCCATCCAGCGACTTTATCAATACAGTACTAAGACATCATGTGAAGATTGTACAGCTGTACATAAAAGACGAGGTAATCAGTCCCTCAGCCATAGAGTCGGTGCTCTTCACCGTAGTCTTGAAGACTACGGTGCTCTTCACCGTAGTCTTGAAGACTACGGTGCTCTTCACCGTAGTCTTGAAGACTACGGTGCTCTTCATTACTGGACTCACTACAGTATTTACTCTCCAAGATAAATAATCTGAATTGTTGGCGCCCCTCACTTACATAGGAACCATACATAGCTTGAAGAAGAGGTACAATAAGGTTCTTGAAGCCAGGAGAGAGTGAACCTATAGACAAGCGAATAGACGGGGCCAGGAGTTGTGACTCGACCCCTTTAACTACATATAAGAGAATAAGTGAGCGCGCACACACACACACACACACACACACACACACACACACACACACACACACACATGCACACTATCGACAAGCTCCTTTAACAACCAGTAACTAACACAACACACCTAGTAATAACATTATCATCTCAGAGAAATTAAGTTACTTAATATTTAACCTTTCTGTGTTATTTAATACCAGTTGTGCAATAAACGTTCCATTATATGTTAAACATAGTCATAAAATTAAAAATAAAAAATATAGGAAAGGTATTGGTATGGCAGCATCAGTAATGTGTGGTACTGGAGAAGTCTGTTTCACTTATGTATGTAGTACTATACTGCTGCTCTTGTTCTCTTTATCAGAAGTTACTGCGACGAAAGTCACTACAGCACTTGACAGCGATACTACAGCACTTGACAGCGATACTACAGCACTTGACAGCGATACTACAGCACTTGACAGCGTCACTACAGCACTTGACAGCGTCACTACAGCACTTAACAGCATCACTACAGCACTTGACAGCGTCACTGCAGTTCTTGACAGCGTCATTACAGTTCTTGACAGCGATACTACAGCACTTGACAGCGTCACTACAGTCTCACTGCAGCATTTGACAGTCAAACATCTTGCTGCTGAGTGATTTCAACTTAAGACACCTAAAATGGAAGATTGTAGCAAATAATAATTTAGCAGAGATCACCCCAGGAGGCAGCAGCAGCTCAGATGAATATTCACACACACACGAGCTATTAAATCTCTGTGATAAATTCCACTTAAGCCGGCAAACAATGAAGCCAACAAGACTGGAAAATACATTTGGCCTCATCTTCACTAATAATGATGACCAGGTACGAAATATAACAGTATAAAGACAATACACTTAGATCATAACAAGTGCAGACATGTATGCGCAGGGTTCCTGACCAGCATAAGGAGATCAGTTATGAGGGTGCCTTCATCAAATTCAATTTCAGTAACAGAAGCATACATTGGGATCAAATCAACCATGTCCTAAATAAAACAAGCTGGGATGATATCCTAAACAACATGGATCCAAAACTTTGCCCAGGAAGAATTAACTCTGTGGCACTTGAAATATGCTCAAGGCACATTCCGTTAAGAAAAAAGATGTAAATCAGAAAGAGAGAGACGTTTCCTATACTGGCGAAGGTTGCTGAAATGGCCCAGTGTATCTGAAATACAGAAAGAAGGAACTGGTGACAGAAATAGCAAATATCAAACTTAAGGAATCATACAGGAGAGACCGAGACTCAAAATTTGGTTAATTCAAGAATTTCTGATATTATCCTAACACCATAGGACTTTGAAAAAAGCAATGAATGACATGCCCACGAACTCTGCCCCAGGCCCAGACTCGTGGAACTCCGTGTTCATCAAGAACTGCAAGACACTCCTTTCACGTGCCTTAGAAATTCTAACGAGAAGGAGCATGGACACAGGGGTTATCCCAGAGTCACAGACATAGCCCCACTCCACAAAGTGGCAGTAAAGCAATTGCAAGGAATTACAGACCAATAGCACTAACGTCCCACATCATAAAAATCTCTGAAAGGGGTCTAAGAAGCATGATCACCAACCACTTAGATATCCTTCAGTTACACAACCCAGAGCAGCATGGGTTTAGAGCAGGTAGCTTCTGCTTCTCCCAACTACTGGATCACTATGACATGGTCTTCGATGCTCTGGAGAAAAAAAAACGCAGATGTAGTATACACAGACTTTGCGAAAGCCTTCGACAAGTGCGATCATGGTGTAATAGCCCACAAAATGTGTGATAAAGGAATAACAGGAACAGTGGGTAGATGGATCTACAACTTCCTAACAAATAGAACACAAAGTGTGATAGTAAACAAAATAAAGTCTGAGGCGGCAATAATGAAAAGTTCTGTTACACAAGGCTCAGTACTCGCTCCCATTCTGGTCCTCATCCTCATATTTGACATAGACAGAGATGTGAGCCACAGCACCGTGTCTTCCTATGCGGATAAGACCCGAATTTGCATAACAATGTCATCCATCGAAGACACTGCAAATCTCTCAGCGGACATCAACCATGTCTTTAATGGGACCCAGACAACTATATGAAGTTTACTGAAAATAAATTTCAGTTATTCCGCTATGGTAAACTCGAGGAAATAAACACTTTATCGGAGTATAAAACAAATTCCAACCACACAATAGAGCGAAAAATAATGTGAAGGACCTGGGAGTGATAATGTCAGAGGATCTCACTTTCAAAGATCACAACAATGTATCTACCACATCTGTTAGGAAAATGACAGGAGGGATAATAAGAACCTTCAAAACTAGAGATGCCAAGTCCATGATGATTCTCTTCAAATCGCTTGTTCTCTCTAGGCTGGAATATTGTTGTACACCAACGGACCCTTTAATGGCAGGCAAAATTGCAAGCCTTGAGAATATACAGAGAACTTTCAAAGCACTTATAAGTACGATAAAGCACCTAAATTACTGGGAATGGTCGAAGTCCCTGAATTTGTATTCTCTGGAAGGCAGACGAGAAAGATACATGATCATATACACTTGGAAAATCCTAGAGGGAATAGTCTTAAATTTGCACACGAAAATCAATCCCTACGAAAGCAAAAGACTCGGCAGGAGATGCAACATCCTTCCCCCCCCCCATCCAATAAAAAGCAGTCGCGCAACGAGTACGCTAAAAGATAACACAACAAGTGTCAGAGGCTCAAGAATGTTCAACTGCCTCCCAGCATACATAAGGGGGATTACCAATAGACTCCTGGTTGTCTTCAAGAAGGCACTGGACAGGCATCTAAAGTCAGTACCTGACCAGCAGGGTTGTGGTTCGTACGTCTGTTTGCGTAGGGCCAGCAGCAACAGAATGGCTGCTCAGGTCTTGATCCACCATGTGGCCACAGCTACATTATAGTAAGACACAGCTACGTTACAGTAAGACACAGCTACGTCACAGTCAGCCACAGCTACGTCACAGTAAGACACAACTACGTCACAGCCAGCCACAGCTACGTCACAGTAAGCCACAGTTACGTCACAGTAAGCCACAGTTACGTCACAGTAAGCCACAGTTAAGAACATAAGAACATAAGAAAGGAGGAACACTGCAGCAGGCCTGCTGGCCCATACTAGGCAGGTCCTTTACAATTCATCCCACTAACAAAACATTTGCCCAACCCAATTTTCAATGCCACCCAAGAAATAAGCTCTGATGTGAAAGTCCCACTCAAATCCAACCCCTCCCACTCATGTACTTATCCAACCTAGATTTGAAACTACCCAAAGTCCCAGCCTCAATAACCCAACTAGGTAGACTGTTCCACTCATCAACTACCCTATTTCCAAACCAATACTTTCCAATGTCCTTTCTAAATCTAAACTTATCTAATTTAAATCCATTACTGCGGGTTCTCTCTTGGAGAGACATCCTCAAGACCCTATTAATATCCCCTTTATTAATACCTATCTTCCACTTATACACTTCGATCAGGTCTCCCCTCATTCTTCGTCTAACAAGTGAATGTAACTTAAGAGTCTTCAATCTTTCTTCATAAGGAAGATTTCTAATGCTATGTATTAATTTAGTCATCCTACGCTGAATGTTTTCTAACGAATTTATGTCCATTTTGTAATACGGCGACCAGAACTGAGCTGCATAATCTAGGTGAGGCCTTACTAATGATGTATAAAGCTGCAGTATGACCTCTGGACTTCTGTTGCTTACACTTCTTGATATAAATCCCAGTAATCTATTTGCCTTATTACGTACAACGTCATAGTATACCACAGTTACGTCATAGTATGCCACAGCCAGCCACCGTTAAGCCATAGCTAGGCCAAAGGACTCCTTAACCTTGGCACGTTACAGCTACGCCACAGTAATAATTCACAGCCACAGCTAGTGGCTGCTGGAGAAGGCACCATTAATATCAAAAGTTCAAATGAGTTTTGCACTGTATGACGTGTGTAATTTCCTGGCTATCATTTGTGTGTTCTAGCAGCTAGCAGCAGCAGCAGCGGCAAGAGGCACGCAACTTTATGTATTTATATCTTAGTAGATGGTGTAAGTGTGCTGACTTTGTGATCAACACATGTGCGTGTGTGTGTGTGTGTGTGTGTGTGTGTGTGTGTGTGTGTGTGTGTGTGTGTGTGTGTGTGTGTGTGTGTGTGCGTGTGTGTGTGTGTGTACTCACCTAATTGTACTCACCTACTTGTGGTTGTAGGGGTCGAGACTCAGCTCCTGGCCCCGCCTCTTCACTGATCGCTACTAGGTCTTCTCCCTTCCTGCTCCATGAGCTTTATCATACCTCTTCTTAAAACTATGTATGGTTTCTACCTCCACTACTTCACTTGCTAGGCTATTCCACTTCCTGACAACTCTATGACTGAAGAAATACTTCCTAACGTCCCTGTGACTCGTCTGAGTCTTCAGCTTCCAGTTGTGACCCCTTGTCCCTGTGTCCCCTCTCTGGAACATCCTATCTCTGTCCACCTTGTCTATTCCCCGCAGTATCTTGTATGTCGTTATCATGTCTCCCCTGACCCTTCTGTCCTCCATTGTCGTCAGTCCGATTTCCCTCAACCTTTCCTCGTACGACATTCCCCTGAGCTCTGGGACTCGCCTTGTTGCAAACCTTTGTACTTTCTCTAACTTCTTGACGTGCTTGGCCAGTTGTGGGTTCCAGACTGGTGCTGCATACTCCAGTATGGGTCTAACATACACAGTGTACAGTGTCTTGAACGATTCCTTATTAAGGTATCGGAACGCTATTTTCAGGATTGCCAGGCGCCCGTATGCTGCAACAGTTATTTGGTTGATGTGTGCCTCCGGTGATGTGCTCGGTGTTATGGTCACCCCAAGGTCTTTCTCCCTGGGTGAGGTCTGTAGTCTTTGTCCACCTAGCCTATACTCTGTCTGCGGTCTTCTTTGCCCCTCCCCAATCTTCATGACTTTGCATTTGGCTGGATTGAATTCGAGAAGCCAGTTACTGGACCACATGTCCAACCTGTCCAGGTCTCTTTGCAGTCCTGCCTCATCCTCATCCGATTTAATTCTTCTCATCAACTTCACATCATCTGTGAACAGGAACATTTCGGAGTCTATTCCTTCCGTCATGTCGTTCACATATATCAAAAATAGCACTGGTCCTAGAACTGACCCCTGTGGGACCCCGCTCGTCACAGGCGCCCACTGTGATACCTCTTCACGTACCATGACTCGTTGCTGCCTCCCTGTCAGGTATTCCCTGATCCATTGCAGTGCCCTCCCTGTTACATGCGCCTGATCCTCCAGCTTCTGCACTAATCTCTTGTGGGGAACTGTGTCAAAGGCCTTCCTGCAGTCTAGGAAAACGCAATCTACCCACCCCTCTCTTTCGTGTCTTACATCTGTTACCTTGTCATAAAACTCCAGGAGGTTTGTGATACACGATTTGCCTTCCATGAACCCATGCTGGTTTTCATTTATAATCTTGTTCTTTTCCAGGTGTTCGACCACTCTCCTCCTGATAATTTTCTCCATGACTTTGCACACAATACATGTCAGAGACACAGGTCTGTAGTTTAGCGCCTCGTTTCTGTTTCCTTTCTTAAATATGGGGACTACATTAGCTGTCTTCCATTTCTCAGGTAGTTGCCCAGTTTCAAGGGATGTGTTGAAGATTGTGGTTAGAGGCACGCACAGCATCTCTGCTCCTTCTCTAAGGACCCATGGGGAGATGTTGTCCGGTCCCATCGCCTTTGAGGTGTCAAGGTCACTTAGGAGCTTCTTCACCTCCTCCTCGGTTGTTCGTATGTCATTCAACACTTGTTGGTATATTCCCTCTTGATGTTCCCTTCTGTGCTGTCTTCCCACAGCCCTTCCTGTCTCTATTGTAAAAACTTCCTTAAATCTCCTGTTCAGCTCCTCACATACCTCCTGATCATTTCTTGTGAGTTCTCCACCTTCTGTCCTTAATCTGATCACCTGGTCTTTGACTGTTGTCTTCCTCCTGATGTGGCTATACAGCAGTTTCGGGTCAGTCTTGATTCTCGATGCTATGTCATTTTCATACTGTCGCTGGGCCTCCCTCCTTACCTGTGCATACTCATTCCTAGCTCTGCGACTGATCTCCCTATTTTCGTGTGTTCTCTGCCTTCTGTACTTTTTCCATTCTCTATTGCACTTTGTTTATGCTTCCTTACACCGTCGGGTAAACCAGGGGCTCGTTCTGGTCTTCCCGTTGTTAGTGTTGCCCTTGGGAATAAACCTTTCCACTGCCTCCTTGCATTTTGTTGTTACATATTCCATCATTTCATTTACTGGCTTTCCTGCCAGTTCTCTGTCCCACTGGACCTCCCGCAGGAAGTTCTTCAACCCTATGTAGTCCCTTCTTTTATAGTCAGGCTTTTCCCATGTGTGTGTGTGTGTGTGTAGTCTTCAATACACTGTTCATCATATATTTTTGTAAAAATTCCCAGTGGTTGAAACGCTTACTAATTCCTCCTTTAAACTCTATTTGACAAGAAAAAATTTCTACTATCCTTTCAACTCCACACTTTCCTTAATTTGCAACAGTGTTTTCTTGTAATCCTCATTGCAGCTACTAATATATCTTCTTTATCTACTCCTTCAAGTCCTTATATATGGTTATCACATCCCCTGTTATCCAGCTATCAGCCAACATGGGCAACTTTAATATCTTCATCCATTCATCACAGCGCGCATTACGCCGCTCTCTCACCCGTTTTGCCAACCGCTGCATATTACAATTTTGGCCTAATATAAATTATAAACAACGTCTTTAAAATTTCACCTTCCAATATTTGAAAGTTATTTAATAGTTTGCCAGTGTAGCTTATAAGTTTCTCACAATTTAATTGAAAAGATCTTCCAGTGATATTTTTTTTTTTCAATATCTCCCAGATCCCTTTCTCTATTTTATATTTTCAATGTTTTGTTAGAGTCAGTATTCTTCTTGTGCGACGATTTCACTTTCTCGTATTTTCTTTACACCTCATTTATCTATAATAAATTCCATCACTCATCCATCCAGTTTATCCAGATCCTCTTGTAAAGATTTACATTTATTTTCATTATTAATTTTACACAAAATTTTTGCATCATCTGCAAACTTATTCATACGACTTTGTTATTCCCATAACCTTTCTTCGTGGGACATTCCCTTTAGCTCTGGAACTAGTCTTCTTGCAAACCTTTGCACTTTATCTAATTTCTTGACGTGCTGGACCAGGTGTAATTTCCAAACTGGTGCTGCATATTCCAGTATGGGCCTGACGTACATGGTGTACAGTGTCTTCAACGATTCCTTACTGAGGTATCAGAACGCTATCCTTAGGTTTGCCAGGCGCCCGTATGCTGCAGCAGTTATCTGGTTGATGTGCGCCTCAGGAGATGTGTTCGGTATTATACTCACCCCAAGATCCTTTTCCCTAAGTGATGTTTGCAGTCAAATTTGACCCACCTAGCCTATACTCCGTCTGCGGTCTTCTTTGCCCTTCCCCGATCTTCATGACTTTGCATTTGGCTGAGTTAATTTAATTCAAGGAGCCAGTTGCTGGACCAGGCTTGCAGCCTGTCCAGGTCCCTTTCTAGTCCTGCCTGATCCATACTCACCTAATTATGGTTGCAGGGGTCGAGACTCAGCTCCTGGCCCTGCCTCTTCATTGAACACTAGACTATACCACTTCCTAACAACTCTGTGGTTGAAGAAATACTTCCTAACATCCCTTTGACTCATCTGAGTCTTCAACTTCCAAGTGTGAACCCTTACTTCTGTGTCCCCTCTCTGGAACATCCTGTCTCTGTCCAACTTGTCTTGTCTATTCCACACAGTATTTTGTATGCCGTTATCATGTCTCCCCTAACCCTCATGTCCTCCAGTGTCGTCAGACCGATTTCCCTTAACCTTTCTTTGTAGGAAATTCCCCTTAGCTCTGGAACTAACCTTGTCGCAAACCTTTACACTTTCTCTAATTACTTGCCTTGCTTGACCCGGTGTGGGTTCCAAACTGGTGCTGCATACTCCAGTATGGGCCTAACGTACACGGTGTACAGTGTCTTGAATGATTCCTTACTAAGGTATCGGAACGCTATTCTCAGGTTTCACAGGCGCCCATATGCTGCAGCAGTTATCTGGTTGATGTGTGCTTCCGGAGACGTGCTCGGTGTTATACTCACCCCAAGAGGTTTACAGTCTTTGGCCACCTAGCCTCTGTCTGCGGTCTTCTTTGCCCTTCCCCGATCTTCATACCTTTGCATTTGGCGGGGTTAAATTCGAGAAGCCAGTTGCTGGACCAAGTGTCCAGCCTGTCCAGGTCTCTTTGAAGTCCTGCCTGATCCTAATCTGATTTAATTCTGCTCATTAACTTCACATCATCTGCAAACAGGGACACTTCTGAGTCTATTCTTTCCATCATGTCATTCACATATACCAAAAATAGCACTGGTCCTAGAACCATTCCCTGTGGGACCCCGCTCGTCACAGGTGCCCACTGTGATACCTCATCACGTACCATGACTCGTTGTTGCCTCCCTGTCAGGTAATCTCTTGTAAGGAACTTTGTCGAAGGCCTTCTTGCAGTCCACGAAAATGCAATCAACCCACCTCTCTCTGTCGTATCTTCGGTTACTTTGTCATAAAACTCCAGAAGGTCTGTGACACAGGATTTGCCTTCCATGAATCCGTGCTGGTTGTCGTTTATACTCCGTTCCAGGTGCTCCACCACTCTCCTCCTGATAATCTTCTCCATGACTTTGCATACTATACAGGTCAGTGACACTGGTCTATAGTTTAGTGCCTCTTTTCTGTCTCCTTTTTTAAAAATGGGAACTACGTTTGCCCTCTTCCATACCTCAGGTAGTTACCCAGCTTCAAGGGATGTGTTGAAGATTGGGTAGTGGCACACATGGCATTTCTGCTCCCACTCTAAGGACCCACAGGGAAATGTTGTCCAGTCCCACTGCCTTTGGGGTATCAAGGTCACTTACCAGCTTCTACACCTCATCCTCAGTTGTGCGTATGCCATCCAACACTTGTTGGTATATTCCTTGCTGGTGTTCCCCTTTGTTCTGTCTTCCCAGAGTCCTTCCTGTCTCCACTGTAAATACTTCCTGAAATCTCGTGTTCAGCTCCTCACGAACCTCTTGATCATTTCTTGTGAGTTTCCCACCTTCTTTCTTCAGCCTGATCACCTGGTTTTTGACTGTTGTCTTCCTCCTAATGTGGCTATACAGCAATTTCAGGTCAGACTTGACTTTCAATACTATGTCATTTTCATACTGCCGCTGGGCCTCCTTCCTTATCTGTGCATACTTGTTTCTGGCTTTTCGACAAATCTCCTTATTTTCCTGGGTCCTTTGCCTTCTGTACCTTTACCATTCTCTAGTGCACTTAGTTTTTGCCTCCCTACACCTTCAGGTAAACCAAAGACGCACTTTGGTCTTCCCATTATTTCTGTTGCCCTTGAGAACAAACCATTACTCTGCCTCCTTACATTTTGTTGTTACGTATTCCGTCATTTCGTTTACTGACTTCCCTACCAATTTTCTGTCCCACTGAACCTTCTGCAGGAACTTCCTCATACATGTGTAGTCCCCCCTTTTATAGTTTGGCTTTTCCCATTCAACTACTGTTACCCTCTCCACTTGTAATTCTACTATGTAATCAAAACTCAGAACCACGTGATCACTAGCTTCAAGGGGCCTCTCATATGTGATGTCCTCAATGTCTGAACTGCTCAGGGTGAACACAAGGTCCAGTCTTGCTGGTTCATCTTCCCCTCTCTCTCTCTGGTAGTGTCACTGACATGTTGATGCATGAGGTTTTCCAGTACCACATCCATCATCATGGCTCTCCCAATCAATCAAGGCTTTCCCAATCAATCTCCATGTGGTTGAAATCGCCTGTAACCAATAAGTTTGCTCTTCTCAAGTGAGCTCTTCTTGCTACCTCAGCCAGTGTGTCCACCATCATTCTGTTGTTCTCTTCGTGTTCCTCTCTTGGCCTCCTGTAGTTCTGTGGTAAGTTATACATCAATGCAATGACTACGTTACATTCGCCAGCCTGAACTGTACCTATTATGTAATCCCCTTTTCCAGTCTTATCCATGCCTTCCATTTCCTCAAATCCCCATCGGTTTTTTATGAGCAGTGCAACCCATCCTCCCCATCTGCTCCTTCTATCTTTCCTCAGGATCTGATATCCCGGTGGGAAGATTGCGTCTGTTACTGTCTCAGTGAGTTTCATTTCTGTGACTACTATGATGTCTGGGACTTCTCATTGACTCTTTTATGCCACTCATATTTATTCGTTATTCCACCTGCGTTCGTGTACCAAACCTTCAGCTTCTTTTCTATCACTGTGGTCCTGGGAGAATATTGGGGTTGGGGGGAGTGAGAGCTCTGGAGGGGGCCTATGGGGAGTTGCAGTGTGGGTGGAGTTTGTGATGAGGGGGACAAGGGCAGAGTGCCCATAGGGGGCTGCTGTAGGGGTGGAGTTTGTGAAACGGGAGGTGAGGACAGAGGGAACTGTGTGGGTTTTGGTTTAGATTGTTCAGTTGCATTGGGGTTGTCGTGGTTGGAGTCCTTCTGCAGGTATTTCTGGAGGGTGTGTTTGCCCTTCCACCTGGGTCTGAGTTCTGCTCATCTTCATCATTGCCTCTTGTTCCTCCTTTCGTCTTTGTACCCTCTCTTTCAGTATCATCCTTTCTTCTTGTGTTCTGTCATGTTTGAGGTACACTCTCCAGTACTCCGGTTTGTCCCTCAGTCGTGCCTCCTTCTGCAGGATCCTGGTTCGAGCTGATTCTTCCTTGAAAATTACTTTGAGAGGCCATTTCCTTTCACTCATAAACCACCCAGTTCTCTGAAAATTTGTCACCTGGGTAATGTCGCCCTCACCTATTGCTTTCATGATACCTTCAATTGCTTTTTTTCCTCCTGTTTTCTTTCATCATAAGTTCCCCCATCAACTTCTTGCAGCCTGTAGACAAAAACTGACCTCTCCATTTCCTCCTCCCACTGTGCCGCCCTTTGCATCCTCTGAGGTGTTTTAGCTCCTTCCATTGAAGCGTTCCTGCCTTCAATCCCTCCCTTTGCTGGAGCCCCTTTGCTCAGTGGACTGTCTTTCCTGCTCAACTGTCCCTTGTCACTGCAGTTGTCTGTTGGAATCTCTGCATATGGCATAGCTCCTTCACTGTCTTCAGATCTCTTATTTGATTTTATTGTGCTCCTTGTCTTTTCCTGGGCCTCACATGGGTCTGATAGGCCATTTGCATACAGCATAGCTACTTTTCTCCTTACAGTCCCCTAGTCTGTGATTGATATATAAATTCCTGATGTCATGTCTGTACTGTCATTTGTCTCTTTAATCTGTTTCAGGTTTTTAATTCCTCTTCTAAGCACTGTATCTTAGTTTCTGCTGCTAAGGTTTGTAGCTCCCAATTCCTGCTCTCTTCAGCTATCCTCTCCTCCATTTTCTTGGCAAGCTCTTCTAGCTTCCTTCCCCACTCTTCCTCCCTTTTTTGAACTCTACCTCCCAATCCTCCCTCCAAGGTTCATCCACCAGACCCCTGGTTCTCTGCCCTCTTGGGTAACCCATTTTTTTTACCACAGAAAGAAGCTTAAGTATTTTCAGAGCAAGTGTACTCACCTATTTATACTCACCTATTTGTGGTTGCAGGGGTCAATTCATAGCTCCTGGCCCCACCTCTTCACTGATTGCTACTAGGTCCACTCTCTCCCTGCTCCATGAGCTTTATCAAACCTAGTCTTAAAACTATGTATGGTTCCCGCCTCCACTACGTCACTTTCTAGGCTGTCCCACTGCCTGACTGCTTCCAACTGTGACCCCTAGTTTCTGTGCCCATCTCTGGAACATCCCATCTTTGTCCAACTTATCTATTCTGCGCAGTATTTTATATGTCGTTATCATGTCTCCCCGACCCTCCTGTCCTCCAGTGTCGTCAGGCCGATTTCCCTTAACCTTTCTTCGTAAGACAATCCCCTTAGCTCTGGGACTAGTCTTGTTGCAAACCTTTGCACTTTAATTTCTTGACGTGCTTGACCAAGTGTGGATTCCAAACTGGTGCTGCATACTCCAGTATAGGCCTGACGTTAATGGTGTACAGAGTCTTGAACGACCTTACTGAGGTATTGGAACGCTATCCTTAGGTTTGCCAGGCGCCCGTATGCTGCAGCAGTTATCTGATTGATGTGCGCCTCAGGAGATATGCTCGGTGTTATACTCACCCCCTGATCTTTTTCCTTGAGTGAGGCTTGTAGTCTTCGGCCACCTAGACTATACTGTGTCTGCGGTCTTCTTTCCCCTTCCCCAATCTTCATGACTTTGCATTTGGCAGGGTTAAACTCAAGGAGCCAGTTGCTGGACCAGGCTTGTAGCCTGTCCAGGTCTCTTTGTAGTCCTGCCTGATCCTCATCTGATTTGATTCTTCTCATTAACTTCACATCATCCGCAAACAAGGACACTTCTGAGTCTATCCCTTCCGTTATGTCATTCACATATACCAAGAACAGCACAGGTCCTAGGACTGACCCCTGTGGAACCCCGCTTGTCACAGGCGCCCACTCTGACACCTCGTCACGTACCATGACTCGTTGTTGCCTCCCTGTCAGGTATTCTCTGATCCATTGCAGTGCCTTTCTTGTTATGTGTGCCTGATCCTCTAGCTTTTGCCGTAACCTCTTGTGAGGAACTGTGTCGAAGGCCTTCTGGCAGTCCAAGAAAATGCAGTCTATCCATCCC
The DNA here is from genome assembly GCF_038502225.1 of Cherax quadricarinatus. Classification (NCBI taxonomy): domain Eukaryota; kingdom Metazoa; phylum Arthropoda; class Malacostraca; order Decapoda; family Parastacidae; genus Cherax; species Cherax quadricarinatus. The sequence goes on from NW_027195286.1 coordinate 49,578, forward strand.
TCTCTCTCTTGTCTTACTTCTGTCACCTTGTCATAAAACTCCAGTAAGTTTGTGACAGGATTTTCCTTCCCTGAAACTGTGCTGGTTATCGATTTTACACTTGTTGTGTGTGTGTGTGTGTGTGTGTGTGTGTGTGTGTGTGTGTGTGTGTGTGTGTGTGTGTGTGTGTGTGTGTGTGTGTGTGTGTGTGTGTGTGTGTGTGTGTGTGTGTGTGAAGATGGGTGTTTGTTGTAGGGAGGAAAAAGGGGGGGAGGTAGGGAGGGAGGAGATGGATAAGAAGTGGGAGGGGGGTGCGTGGGTGCGTTTGTGCGTGTGTGGGCGTGTGCATGTACACACCTAGTTGTAGTTGCAGGGATCGTGTAATAGCTCCTGCCCCCGCCTACTCACTGGTCACTACCGGGTCACTCTCCCTGCACGATGAGCTTTATCATACCTCTTCTTAAAGCTATTAGTGGATCCTGCCTCCACTACATCGCTTCCCAAACTATTCCACTTCCTGACTACTCTGTGGCTGAAGAAATATTTTCTAACATCCCTGTGATTCATCCGATTCTTCAGATTCTAACTGTGTTCCCTTGTTGCTGTGTCCCATCTCTGAAACATTCTATCTCTGTCCACCTTGTCAATTCCTCACAGTATTTTATATGTCATTATCATGTCCTCCCTATCTCTCCTGTCCTCCAGTGTCATTAGGTCGATTTCCTTTAACCTCTCCTCGTAGGACATACCCCTTAGCTCTGGGACTAGCCTTGTTGCAACCTTTGCACTTTCTCTAGATTCTTCACGTGCTTGGCTAAGTGTGGGTTCCAAACTGGTGCCGCATACTCCAATATGGACCTAACGTACACTGTGTACAGGGTCCTGAATGATTTCTTATTAAGATGTCGGAATGCTTTTCTTAGGTTTGCTAGGTATGCGTATGCTGCAGCAGTTGTTTGGTTGATGTGCGCCTCAGGAGATGTGCCTGGTGCTATACTCACCCCAAGATCTTTTTCCTTGAGTGAGGTATGTAGTCTCTGGCCCCCTAGGCTGTACTTCGTCTGCAGTCTTCTGTTCCCTTCCCCAATCTTTATGACTTTGCACTTGGTGGGGTTGAACTCCAGGAGCCAACTGCTGGAGCAAGCCTGTAGCCTGTCCAGATTCCTTTGTAGTTCTGCCTGATCCTCGTCCGATTGAATTCTTCTCATCAACTTCACATCATCTGCAAACAGGGACACTTCGGAGTCTATTCCTTCCGTCATGTCGTTCACAAATACCAGAAACGGCACTGGTCCTAGGACTGACCCCTGTGGGACCCCACTCGTCACAGGCACCCACTCTGACACCTCGCCACGTACCATGACTCGCTGCTGTCTTCCTGATAAGTATTCCCTGATCCAATGTAGTGCCTTCCCTGTTATCCCTGCTTGGTCCTCCAGTTGCTGCACTAATCTCATGTGTGGAACTGTGCCGAACGCCTTCTTACAATCCAAGAAAATGCAATCTACCCACCCCTCTCTCTCTTGTCTTACTGCCGTCACTCTGTCATAGAACTCCAGTAGGTTTGTGACACAAGATTTCCCATCCCTGAAATCATATTGGCTGTTGTTGATGAGATCATTCCTTTCTAGGTGTTCCACCACTCTTCTCCTGATAATCTTCTCCATGACTTTGGATACTATACATGTGTGTGTGTGTGTGTGTATGTGTGTGTGTATGTGTGTGTGTGTGTGTGTGTGTGTGTGTGTGTGTGTGTGTGTGTGTGTGTGTGTGTGTGTGTGTGTGTGTGTGTGTGTGTGTGTGTGTGTGTGTGTGTGTGTGTGTGTGTGTGTGTGTGTGTGTGTGTGTGTGTGTGTGTGTGTGTGTGTACGTCAAGCCAAGTAATATAACGACACTGACGTCATATGTGTTGATGAAACATCAGAATACAAGGCAATTCTTCTGTTATTATTTCCCCTTAAGCTGACATATTGCAGTTATACTGTATCATACAACTGTTATTCCGTGTATCATACAACTGTTATACACTGTATCATACAACTGTTATACACTGTATCATACAACTGTTATACACTGTATCATACAACTCTTCTACACTGTATCATACAACTGTTATACACTGTATCATACAACTCTTCTACACTATATCATACAACTGTTATACACTGTATCATACAACTCTTATACACTGTATCATACAACTGTTATACACTGTATTATACAACTGTTATACACTGTATTATACAACTGTTATACACTGTATCATACAACTGGTATACACTGTATCATACAACTGTTATACACTGTATCATACAACTGTTATACACTGTATCATACAACTGTTATACACTGTATCATACAACTCTTCTACACTATATCATACAACTGTTATACACTGTATCATACAACTCTTATACACTGTATCATACAACTGTTATACACTGTATTAAACAACTCTTATACACTGTATTATACAACTGTTATACACTGTATCATACAACTGGTATACACTGTATCATACAACTGTTATACACTGTATCATACAACTGTTATACACTGTATCATACAACTGTTATACACTGTATCATACAACTCTTCTACACTATATCATACAACTGTTATACACTGTATTATACAACTGGTATACACTGTATCATACAACTGTTATACACTGTATCATACAACTGTTATACACTGTATCATACAACTGTTATACACTGTATCATACAACTGTTATACACTGTATTATACAACTGTTATACACTGTATTATACAACTGTTATACACTGTATCATACAACTGGTATAAACTGTATCATACAACTGTTATACACTGTATTATACAACTGTTATACACTGTATTATACAACTGTTATACACTGTATCATACAACTGGTATAAACTGTATCATACAACTGTTATACACTGTATTATACAACTGTTATACACTGTATTATACAACTGTTATACACTGTATCATACAACTGGTATAAACTGTATCATACAACTGTTATACACTGTATTATACAACTGGTATACACTGTATTATACAACTGGTATACACTGTATCATACAACTGTTATACACTGTATCATACAACTGTTATACACTGGTATATGTCAACCTTTAAACATTTATTCACTAACTCAAATAAAATTTACAATTATGAATGCCATTCTCTGATCTTTCATTAACATTTTAACTCAAAAACTGCCAAAAAAAATCTGATTATTTTCAAAACCAACCAAAAATTTATAATTTATAATGGTGCCATGAAAAGATATTAATCATACACGTCAAAATTATTATTTAGTCGGTTAATTAGATTTCAAACCGATTGACTACACGAAGGTCAGAATATTGTTGGTCCAGCATCACAAAAATGGAGATTTTTGGATGTGTTTCTTGTGTGGCATAAACCGGCGCATTCTAAGACCTTTTGAACTCCAAGACCCTTTTGTTGTAATTTTCATCGTTTTTTTTTTTCATTATGAATGTTTTGAAGTGAGGCTAAACAGGTATTGCAACTGCTAACGAGGGATTGTGTCACAACTACACACTCTTGGCTCCCTAGGCTAGACCGACGCTGTTGTACATCACAACTCTCTACTTCCTCTTGGGAAGGTGCTGGGACTTGGTGAGGAGTTATTTTTGGAGTTGACCTGTGGGACAGAGGCCATGTTGACAGTTTCAGGCACCATGCAAATTTTCTAATTAGTTCTAAAGAAGACTAAAGGCTTAGAGCTGCATGTCATCTGTACACTGCCAGTCAAGGCTAATTGGATGCATTGATTTTTCCACTCTTTTCCAGAGTGGGATACCCTTAGGTAATACTTTCACGAACTGGTTCACCTCTGGATCAACCTAGTCATGCAGGTCATCCCTGGGTCACCACAGCCAACAATGTCATCTATGGCTCTAGCCTGGGTCACCCCAGGGTAACAAGGCACCTTGCTGGGACACCTTACACATATTTTTATAACAACGTTTCTATAGTGTATGTATATATATATATATATATATATATATATATATATATATATATATATATATATATATATATATATATATATATATACATATTTATATATATATATATATATATATATATATATATATATATATATATATATATATATATATATATATATATATATATGTGTGTGTGTGTGTGTGTGTGTGTGTGTGTGTGTGTTTGTGTGTGTGTGTGTGTGTGTGTGTGTGTTTGTGTGTGTGTGTGTGTGTGTGTGTGTGTGTGTGTGTGTGTGTGTGTGTGTGTGTGTGTGTGTGTGTGTCGTGCCGAATAAGTAAAACTTGCTATTTTGGCTTAAATAGCGACGCTCTTATTGCCAAATAAGGCAAGCGAAAATTTACGTATGCAATAATTTCACAGAAAATCATTCTGAACCTAACGAAAAAATATATTTCATTGTGTTTGTTTATTATTAAATTACTGTAAACTTATCAAAAATATATTTAGGTGGATTAAGCTAAATTAAATTGCACTTGTTATAATAAGGTTAGGTAAGTTTTGTAAGGTTCTTTTGGTACAAAATTATAAATTTTTACCGTCCGGGTAGCCTAACTGCTGGGTCAAGTGACGCTGAGGGTAGATGATACAGCTCTCTCTCTCTCTCTCTCGCTCTCTCTCTCTCTCTCTCTCTCTCTCTCTCTCTCTCTCTCTCTCTCTCTCTCTCTCTCTCTCTCTCTCTCTCTCTCTCTCTCTCTCTCTCTCTCTCTCTCTCTCTCTCTCTCTCTTTCACTTTTGCGTACAACGACTACTATATCTTGAAGTAGAACTTAATTGCAGTAACTTGGTGACTTAACGAGGTTAGTGAAGGCGTTCTGGTTGAGAGGTGGACGATTGAAGTACCTAGTGACGTCATTCGTTAACAACCCGAGAGAACCAATCAGTGGGGTGGAAAATGACTTGTTAGCGAGCTCTCTTCCCATTTGTGGAGGGTGGGGAAGGGGTGAGGAAGACGGGGGGATGGTGATGGGGGAAATGGTGATGGGGAAGGCGTGAGGGGAACGATGGTCAAAGGGGTGAGGGGAACGGTGGGGAAGGGAAAAGGCGAGCGATGGTGATGGGGGAGGGGAACGATGGGGAAGGGGTGAGGGGAACGATGGTGTCTGGGAGGGAAGTGAGGGGGAACCACGGTGATGGGTAGTGGGTGAGGGGAACGATGGTGATGGGGAAGGGGTAAGAGGAAAGATGGTGATGGGGAAGGGGTAAGGGGAAGGATGGTGATGGGGAAGGGGTAAGGGGAAGGATGGTGTTGGGGATGGGGTAAGGGGAAGGATGGTGATGGGGAAGGGGTAAGGGGACGGATGGTGATGGGGAAGGGGTAAGGGGAAGGATGGTGATGGGGAAGGGGTAAGGGGAAGGATGGTGATGGGGAAGGGGTAAGGGGAACGATGGTGATGGGGAAGGGGTAAGGGGAAGGTTGGTGATGGGGAAGGGGTAAGGGGAACGATGGTGATGAACAGTAAGAGGGAGTGGAAACAGAAGGGCAATGAGGGGAAAAGCCAGCTTGCGTGGGGGATGTTTAACGAGGAGAAAAACTGAAAGAAAAGAGAATATTAAAAGAGAAGGGAAGAGGGAGGAGGAAAAGAGAGGAAGAGAGACAGGGAGATAAGGTAGAAATGAGAAGGGGAGACGAAGAGAGAAGAGACAAGGAGAAAGGAAAAGAAGGGAATATGAAGAGGAAGTGAGAGAAGGGAATATGTGGCCTGACTAATTCTTCAGTACATACCCAGGCTGGGTGGGACGGGTCGTGTGCGAGGTCATGGGTCAGGTCAAGTCTCACCCCTGTAAGTCTTCTCTTATTTTTACTATTCCTTAATAATGTGAGTAATCAAATTATCAAGGAAGAGCGAAAATTCACGACGCCCTAAACCACGGGTTTGATCCCCCGGCTAGCCGCAGTTTAATATATATATATATATATATATATATATGCAAAACAACCACTGTGAAAGAATAGAAAAATTTTGAGTGCTTTGCATATTTGTAGTACAGAGTTCATAGATGAGGAAATATCCAAAATTTATGAAATAGGTAATGATTTGAAATACCCAAGAAGCGTAATTGATAAATCTTTTAAAATTGCTAGAAATACTTTTTACAATCCAAAAAGGGACAACCAACCTTATTCAACTAAAAATATGTTGGTTCTCCCTTACCATGAAAACTTGGTTGATATGCCTTCTCTTCTTAAGACTTTTAATATCAAAGTTGTATTTAAAAATCTTGATACAGTAAAAAAAAAATTTTGATAAAGAATTCCCCCCAAAATGCTGATGAATGTGTCTATAAGATTCCTTGCAAAATTTGTGATAAAGTTTATTACGGTCAAACTGGTAAAAATCTCGAACTAAGATTAAAACAACATAAATATAGCATTAGAACTGGGCAAGATTCCAATGCTCTATTTATTCATGTGAGAGATTTTAACCATCCAATTGATTTTCAAAAAGTTGAGAAAGTAGTATCAAGCAAGTCCATGGTCGACAGGAATATAATTGAATCTTGTTTCATAAAAAGCAGTTTTGACAATAATATGAATATTTCCTTTGGTTTATATAAATTAGATCCATTTATAATTAATAGAATTTGGGAAGAATTTAATAATTCAGTGGACAAATAATAAATTTAAAAAATTTTAATTCTTTGGAAGATTAGTTTGTTCGGGGGTTGTGTGAAGGACCTGTCTAGTTGGGCCAGCGGGCCTGCTGCAGTGTTCTCTTTCTTATGAGTCGCGCGTCAGGTGTTGCTTTGTTGTGGGATGTGATAGTGAGGTGTGGTCTAGACCCTTTATATGCCTTCCTTTGATGCATTACTTTTATTGTTCCTTGATAATGTGAGTAGTCACGAATGTGCTTGGAATTTCACTATTCTTTCATAGTGGTTGTTTTATATATTTTATATATATATATATATATATATATATATATATATATATATATATATATATATATATATATATATATATATATATATATATATATATATATATATTGCCGATTTTTTCGGTAATAGTTCAAACGAAAACATAATCCTTTAAATTATTTTCCTTACATATTTAGCTATGTATATTAAGAGGATGCAACAACTACACTTCAGTCTGTGCTCGTTGGAGGAGAGTTTTGATTGGCTACCCAAGTTTCAGAAACTACCTGCTCGCTTGTTTGATTGTTGTCGCTTGCGGTAAGTCGGCAGGAGTCACTTGACATTGTATCTGGAGGGCCCCTCTCTGTCTCACACAGCTCCTCATCGAGGCAACATCTCTTTCCTCTGGAAGAACGGTGTTCTCGTCAGCTCGTGTTATTATACTGTTTTTGGTAGTGTTTCCCTTGGTGAGCCGCAGCATTACTGGTGAGTCTAAGCAACATTTAGGTAGTAATTTCTGATGTTTCCTGAGGTTGTGGGAGTCTTTGCTTCAGGTCCCGAGTGTAACTCTTGAGACCTGCCTTGTTCTGACATCTAAACACTGTCGTAGTCGGGGTTTGGAAGCTGCTGGTCCTCAGTTAAGGTCGTTTTTGGTCTCCTTCTTCCTTGCCTAATGCTTCCAGCATTATTATTTGGCAGATTTGTCCTACTGTTCAAAAAAACTGTTATATTGCATTTATGGGTCAGAATTTAGCTTATTTAGGGAAATGTTTTGTTGATCAATTTCTAAGGTGAGTCTAACCGACCACACACACATTTATATTAATCTGGTGCTTCTGAGTACCTTTCATTACAGTAACATACCAGAAGGTATACTTTGTGAGTATATTTGTTTGTACACTATCTTAACTAAGGTACTTAGAGCACCATTTAAATTAAATGTACAGTGTTACAAAAAACGCGATTCTAAAAGCTTAGAGATCTCCAGTGAATACTAGAAAGGACTGCCCTTCTAGCATCCAGCCTGTAACTGGGTTTTCGTAACAAGTAGTCAGTATCCTTGTCCAATTATCCATTAGAATTCAATATGATTCAATAGTGCTTCAGGATTACAACTGGTAGGCTACTAACTAGAGAAATTAAAATTTAATAAATTTATTAAGTCTAGAGGTATATTATCAAATTAAATTAATCAGTTCAAACAAATTAATAATAATAATAACTTCTCTCGTATACAATAGTATTGTGCTAAAAGCACATATCACATTTATAATTCTTAAGTACCGTCTGGTACATTAACATTTAATAAGATATTACAAATATGTACAAGTAAGTTTGTGTGTATGTGTGTAAGTGCTCTAAGTAGTTCGCTATGTCTCAAGACTCGACTAGACTTAAACAAGTGACTGACAGTCCTCACATAAACTAACTTCTTAACCAACTGGCTATCAGAACAGTCTGCTTGAACAATAAAAAGAATGCTAAGCCCAATAGCAATATAACAAGTAACTGCGACACAATCAGGATCAAGGAGATAATATAACAACACTAAGTAGGGACCATCAGCAGATCCTCCACAAAAGTCACAAAACTCCCATACTACTGAATCTAAGTTCAGCATAAGAAAATCCCCAACTGTGATAATATACAGATACCAGTACAAGTTAGGTCAGAAGCTACAGCTCAGGACCTGAGTTGTTCAGAGTGTCTATGCGACACACAACCTCAGTACAACGTCGAAAATCACTAAGTCTATACAATGTTCTGTGAACAGAGTTCTACAGAACTAACAAGAATAATGAGACAGACAATCTGTCCAACCACCAAGAGAGTCTAGACCAGACTGAATACTTCAGGCGAGGTTAGGATACCCCCCCCTCGATCACCTGATAGCTCCATGGACAGCTGTAGCACAAACAGAAGCCGGCAGAGTAACGAGCAAGGAGCGATAATTACAGTAGTTAGACAATCAAGACTTGAACTGAGCACATAATATGTTACATCCTACCTAACCAAAGGAAGCTAAGTCAAATAACAATATAAAGCAATACATTTACGATTTAGCTATTATCGCAAATATAAGCAATATAAAATTATATGAAAAGGTAATAATTATATATATACATAATCATTGCAACCCATTCAGGGGTTGCAACATACAGATTATTCCTAACAAGTATAATATTGCTATTATATACTCCAAAAATTGTGTAAAAGCCTATGTCCCTCATTACTAAGTTCATCTTTGTTATCAATACCGTTCCACTAGACACCTTCTGATATAAAGTTCTCAACTTTGACATGGTTGGTTTGAATTAACTCAGTTGTAACTGGACTGGAATTTTAATTGAGAAACTAACCGTGGAACGGGTGGGGTTTTGAACCCATGGCGAGTGGCTTACGCGCTCACCATGGGTTTTAACCCCATCCGTTCTGGGGTTTGTAATCGTGTTGTTTACGATTTTGTGATTCAACTAACAAACAAATTGCTACAAAGAACAGAAACAGGCTAGGTGCTAGATGGGTCCATAAGTTGACCTGTTAGTAATACCTGCAGATACTTACACTGTTAGATGTTGCATTTTGCAATCACCACTACCACCACCATTACCACCACCACCACCACCACCACCACCACCACCACCACCACCACCACCACGACTACTACTGCCACCCTTACCACCACCACCACTACCGCAGCCACGTTTACCACCACTACGACCACTACCACCCTTACCACTACCACCATTATGACTACCACCACCATTACCATCACTACCACCCTTACCACCATTACCACCATTACGACTACCATTATTACCACCATTACCACCACTACCACCATCATTACCACCACCAACCCTACGACCACAACCACCACCACCACTAACACCACTACCACCAACACCACCACTATCACCACGACTACCATTACCACCACGACCACTAACACCACTACCACCATTGCAACTACGACCACTACAACCACCACTACGACCACTACCATCACCATTACCACCACCACTACGACCACTACCACCCCCCTTACCACCACCACCCTTAACACCATCACTACCACCACTCTTACCACCACTACGACCACTACTACCCTTACCACTACCACCACCACCAGTAACACCACCACCCACTACCACCATTACCACCATTAACCCCACCACCACTACCACCCTTACCACCACTACCACCCTTACCACCACTACTAACCTTAACACCACTGCCACCATTACCACCACTACCACCCTTACCATTACCATCACTGCTACCACTACTACCCTTACCACCACCACCACTACCACCATTGCCATTATTACCACCATTGACACTACCACCACTACTGCCACCACCACCACTACCGCCACCACCGATACTACCACTGCCACCAATACTACCACTGCTACCGCCACCACCACTACTACCACTACTACCACTACCACCATCACTACCATTACCATCACTACCACCTCCAGTACCATTACCATCACTACCACCACCACTACCATTACCATCACTAACACCACCACTACCATTACAAGCACCACTACCACCACCACTACTACCACCACTACTAACACTACCACCACTACTACCACCACCACCACTACCACCACCACTACCACCACTACCACCACCACCACTACTACCACCACCACTACCACTACTACCACCACTACCAACACCACTACCACCACTACCACCACCACCACCACTACCACCACTGCCACCACTACTACCACCACCACTACCACCACCACTACTACCACTACCACCACCACTACTACCACTACCACCACCACCACTACCACCACCACTACTACCACTACCACCACCACTACTACCACTACCACCACCACTACTACCACTACCACCACCACTACTACCACTACCACCACCACCACCACTACTACCACTACCACCACCACTACTACCACTACCACCACTACCACCACTACCACTACCACCACTACCACCACCACTACAACTACTACCACTACCACTACTACCACTACTACCACCACTACCACTACTACCACTACCACCACCACTACCACTACCACCACCACCACTACTACCACTACTACCACCACTACTACCACTACTACCACCACTACTACCACCACTACCACCACTACCACCACTACTACCACTACCACTACCACCACTACTACCACCATTACCACCACTACTACCACCACTACTACCACCACTACCACCACTACTACCACTACTACCACCACTACCACCACCACTACCACCACTACCACCACTACTACCACCACTACCACCACTACTACCACCACTACCACTACTACCACCACTACCACCACTACTACCACCACTACCACCACTACTACCACCACTACCACCACTACTACCACCACTACCACCACCACTACCACCACCACTACCACCATCACTACCACCACCACTACCACCACCACTACCACTGCCACTACTACCAACATTACCACCACTACCACTACTACCACCATTACCACCACTACTACCACCACTACCACTACTACCACCATTACCACCACTACTACCACCACTACCACTATTACCACTACCACTACCACCACTACCACTACCACCACCACTACTACCACCACCACTACTACCACTACCACCACCATTACTACCACCACTACCACCACTACTACCACTACCACTACTACCACTACCACTACCACTACTACCACCACTACCACTACCACCACTACCACTACCACCACCACTACTACCACTACCACTACCACCACTACCACTACCACCACCACTACTACCACTACCACTACTACCACCACCACTACCACCACTACTACCACCACCACTACTACCACTACTACCACCACTACCACCACTATCACCACTACCACCACTACCACCACTACCACCACTACCACTACTACCACTACCACCACTACCACCACCACTACTACCACTACTACCACCACTACCACCACTACTACCACCACTACCACCACCACTACCACCACCACTACCACCACTACCACCACTACCACTACCACCACCACTACTACCACTAATACCACCACCACTACCACCACTACTACCACTACTACCACCACCACTACTACCACCAGTACCACCACTACTACCACTACCACTACCACCACTACCACTACCACCACTACCACCACTGCTACCAATACTTCCACCACTACTACCACTACTACCACCACTACCACCACTACCACGACTACCACCACCACTACCACCACAACATTAACTTGGTGTTAAGTAATATTAATAATATTAAATATTATTACAGTAATATTAAATATTAATAAAGTTCATTATAAACTTGTAATCAAAAATTAATTAAAAAACCAAAACGAAAGTTTACATCACATAATTTCAATGGAAAATTATTATTTCTATAAGAATTTCTTGACTAAATTATTATTCATTGTCAACGATTATAATGGTAACCTATAGTAATTTGTAATTATAACTTGTGATAACTTGTAACCATATATTTTGATAACTTGTGATGATAACTTGTAATGATAAGCTGTAATGATAACTTGTAATGATAACTAGTAATGATAACTAGTAATGATAACTTGTAATGATAACTTGTGTTGATAACCTGTAATGATAACTTGTAATGATAACTAGTAATGATAACTTGTAATGATAACTTGTGTTGATAACCTGTAATGATAACTTGTAATGATAACTAGTAATGATAACTTGTGTTGATAACCTGTAATGATAACTTGTAATGATAACTTGTGATGATAAATTGTAATGATAACTTGTGATGATAACTTGTGATGATAACCTGTAACGATAACTTGTAATGATAATTTGTGTTAACTTGTGATAACTTGTGATGATAACTTGTGATGATAACTTGTGATGATAACCTGTAATGATAACTTGTGATGATAACTTGTAATGATAACTTGGAATGATAACTTGTGATGATAAATTGTGATGATAACCTGTAATGATAACCTGTAGTGATAGCTTGTGATGATAACTTGTGTTGATAACCTGTAATGATAACTTGTGATGATAACTTGTAATGATAACTTGTAATGATAACTTGTCATGATAACTTGTGATGATAACCTGTAATGATAACCTGTAATGATAACTTGTAATGATAACTTGTGATGATAACTTGTGATGATAACCTGTAATGATAACTTGTAATGATAACTTGTAATGATAACTTGTGATGATAACATGTAATGATAACCTGTAATGATAACTTGTAATGATAACTTGTAATGATAACTTGTGATGATAACTTGTAATGATAACTTGTAATGATAATTTGTGATAACTTGTAATGGTAAAACTTGTGTTGATAACCTGTAATGATAACTTGTAATGATAACTAGTAATGATAAGTTGTAATGATAACTTATGTTGATAACCTGTAATGATAACTTGTAATGATAACTTGTGATGATAACTTGTAATGATAACTTGTGATGATAACTTGTAATGATAATTTGTGATAACTTGTGATAACTTGTGTTGATAACCTGTAATGATAACTTGTAATGATAACTTGTAATGATAACTTGTGATGATAACTTGTAATGATAACTTGTGATGATAACTTGTGATTATAACTTGTAATGATAATTTGTGATGATAAATTGTGATGATAACTTGTAATGATAACTTGTAATGATAACTTGTGTTGATAACCTGTAATGATAACTTGTAATGATAATTTGTGATGATAACTTGTAATGATAACTTGTGATGATAACTTGTAATGATAACTAGTAATGATAAGTTGTAATGATAACTTGTGATGATAACCTGTAATGATAACTTGTGATGATAACCTGTAATGATAACTTGTGATAACTTGTGATGATAACTTGTAATGATAACTTGTGATGATAACCTGTAATGATAACTTGTGATGATAACCTGTAATGATAACTTGTGATGATAACCTGTAATGATAACTTGTAATGATAACTTGTGATGATAACTTGTAATGATAACTTGTGTTGATAACTTGTGATGATAACCTGTAATGATAACTTGTAATGAAAACTTGTGATGATAATTTGTAATTACAGATAACTTGTGATGATAACCTGTAATGATAACTTGTGATGATAATTTGTAATTACAGATAACTTGTAATGATAACTTGTGTTGATAACCTGTAATGATAACTTGTGATGATAACTTGTGTTGATAACCTGTAATGATAACTTGTGATGATAACTTGTGATGATAACTTGTAATGATAACATATAATGATAACTTGTGTTGATAACTTGTAATGATAACTTGTGATGATAACCTGTAATGATAACTTGTAATGATAACTTGTGATGATAACTTGTAATGATAACTTGTGATGATAACCTGTAATGATAACTTGTGATGATAACTTGTGATGATAACCTGTAATGATAACTTGTGATGATAACTTGTGATGATAACTTGTAATGATAACCTGTAATGATAACTTGTAATGATAACTTTTAATGATAACTTGTGATGATAACATGTAATGATAACATGTGATGATAACTTATGATGATAACTTGTAATGATAACATGTAATGATAACTTGTGATGATAACATGTAATGATAACATGTAATGATAACTTGTGATGATAACTTGTGATGATAACTTGTAATGATAACGTGTAATGATAACTTGTGATGACAGCTTGTGATGACAACTTGTAATGATAACTTGTAATAACATGTAATAATTTGTGATAACCTGTAATGATAACTTGCAATGATAACTTGTGATAACTTGTAAAGATAACTTGTAATAACATGTAATGATAACTTGTGATGATAACTTGTAATAACTTGTGATGATAACATGTAATGATAACATGTAATGATAACATGTAATGATAACATGTAATAACTTGTGATGATAACTTGGGATGATAACTTGGGATGATAACTTGTGATGATAACTTGTGATGATAACATGTAATGATAACATGTAATGATAACTTGTGATGATAACTTGGGATGATAACTTGGGATGATAACTTGTAATGATAACATGTAATGATAACTTGTGATGATAACATGTAATGATAACTTGTGATGATAACATGTAATGATACTTGTGATGATAACTTGTGATGATAACTTGTAATGATAACATGTAATGATAACTTGTGATGATAACTTGTGATGATAACTTTTGATGATAACATGTAATGATAACTTGTGATGATAACTTGTGATGATAACATGTGATGATAACTTGTGATGATAACTTGTGATGATAACTTGGGATGATAACTTGTAATGATAACATGTAATGATAACTTGTGATGATAACTTGGGATGATAACTTGTAATGATAACTTGTGATGATAACTTGTGATGATAACTTGGGATGATAACTTGTGATGATAACATGTAATGATAACTTGTGATGATAACTTGTGATAACATGTAATGATACTTGTGATGATAACTTGTGATGATAACTTGTAATGATAACATGTAATGATAACTTGTGATGATAACTTGTGTTGATAACTTGTGATGATAACTTGTGATGATAACATGTAATGATAACTTGTAATGATAACTTGTGATGATAACTTGTGATGATAACATGTGATGATAACATGTGATGATAACTTGGGATGATAACTTGTGATGATAACTTGGGATGATAACTTGTGATAACATGTAATAATTTGTGATAACCTGTAATGATAACTTGTGATGATAACGTGATGATAACTTGTGATGATAACATGTGATGATAACTTGGGATGATAACTTGTGATAACTTGTGAAGAATGGTTTGAAAACCCGACAAGTTGAAGATTGAGACACTTATGTAGCATATGGGAATCTTTATTCAGGAAACGTTTCGCCACTCAGTGGCTTCATCAGTCCATTACAAAGAGGAAGGCGTAAGGAAAGGAGGAGTATGAGGTAATCAGTCCCTCAGCCTGGAGTCGATGTGTTCAGTCCATCAATCTTGTATCATCACTACCACCACCACCATCACCACTACCACTACCACCACCACCATCACCACCACTACGACCAACACCACCACTACCACCACCATCACCACCACTACCACTACCACCACCACCACCACCACCATCACCACCACTACGACCAACACCACCACTACCACCACCACCATCACCACCACTACCACTACCACCACCACCATCACCAGCACTACGACCAACACCACCACTACCACTACTACCATCACCACCACTACAACCAACACCACCACTACCACTACTACCATCACCACCACTACGACCAACACCACCACTACCACTACCACCACCACCATCACCACCACTACGACCAACACCACCACTACCACTACCACTACCACCACCACCATCACCACCACTACCACTACCACCACAACCATCACCACCACTACGACCAACACCACCACTACCACTACCATCACCACTACGACCAACACCACCACTACCACTACCACCACCATCACCACCACTACAATCAACACCACCACTACCACTACCACCACCACCATCACCACCACTACGACCAACACCACCACTACCACTACCACCACCACCATCACCACCACTACGACCAACACCACCACTACCACTACCACCACCACCATCACCACTACGACCCAACCACCACTACCACTACCACCACCACCGTCACACCCACCACCATCACTATCACCACTATCACCACCACCACCACAATCACCACTACCACTATCACCACCCCCACACCCACCACACCCACCACCACCACTATCACCACCCCTACATCCACCACACCCACCACCACCACTATCACCACTACCACGAGTATCCTCACCACCACCACACCCACCACCACCACCACACACTCCACCAATAACCAGAGAAATTCTCGTATCCTTCCAAAATGGTGGGGGAATTCCCTTTCCTGGTAAAATAGTGGGGGGAAATTCCCTGCTCTTGTAAAGTGGCGGGAAAAGTTCTGGTCGTGATAGCAGGGATGGAGGATAAGGAATTTTCCCTGTTGCAGCAGAGCCCTGCTTGAAAAATTTCCCCTCCCAGCTAAAATGGCGGGGGACTTTTCTGCTCTTGTAAAATGGTCTGGGGAATTTGTGACACTCTAGTGGGGATGTGTAGGGGAAGATCCAATTCCTGCTCGAATTATTAAGGAAATTTCCTGTTCCTGTAAATCAGCGGGGAATTTTTTTCCTCTTCTATTCCAGAGAAATTATTTTCTCCTAGCAATATTGTAGGGAAAATATATTGTGGGAGCGAGGGGAAAAATAGGAAGTTCCCTGAAGTAATGCAGTGGCGGGGACGTTACTGTCATGGAGGGGAATTTGAGTAGTTTTCTGAAGACTTTTTGAGGGAGTTACTCCTCGTACTCTACCATAAACTATACTGAACTACTGTAGTCTCCCAGCTCAGGTTGACACTACTGAAGTCTCCCAGCTCAGGTTGACACTACTGAAGTCTCCCAGCTCAGGTTGACACTACTGAAGTCTCCCAGCTCAGGTTGACACTACTGAAGTCTCTCAGCTCAGGTTGACACTACTGAAGTCTCCCAGCTCAGGTTGACACTACTGAAGTCTCCCAGCTCAGGTTGACACTACTGAAGTCTCCCAGCTCAGGTTGACACTACTGAAGTCTCCCAGCTCAGGTTGACACTACTGAAGTCTCTCAGCTCAGGTTGACACTACTGAAGTCTCCCAGCTCAGGTTGACACTACTGAAGTCTCCCAGCTCAGGTTGACACTACTGAAGTCTCCCAGCTCAGGTTGACACTACTGAAGTCTCCCAGCTCAGGTTGACACTACTGAAGTCTCCCAGCTCAGGTTGACACTACTGAAGTCTCCCAGCTCAGGTTGACACTACTGAAGTCTCTCAGCTCAGGTTGACACTACTGAAGTCTCCCAGCTCAGGTTGACACTACTGAAGTCTCCCAGCTCAGGTTGACACTACTGAAGTCTCCCAGCTCAGGTTGACACTACTGAAGTCTCTCAGCTCAGGGTGGCACTACTGAAGTCTCCCAGCTCAGGGTGGCACTACTGTAGTCTCCCAGCCAAGGTTGATAGTACTGAAGTCTGCCACTTCAGACTAGCACATTTCAGCCACACTGCCCCACTACACTCCCACAGTATTCTCCCAGGTACACTGTCCGGTTACACTCCCACTGCTATGTTTCCCAGTACACTGTCCCAGTACCCTGTCCTGGTACACTGTTCTGGTACACCGTCCCGGTACACTGTCACAGTACCCTGAACTGGTACACTGTCCAGGTACACTGTCCCAGTACACTGCCCAGGTTTACTGGCCAGGTACACTGTCCAAGTACCCTGTCCTTGTACACTGTCCCGGTACACTGCCCAGATACACTGCCCAGGTACACTGTCCAGGTACACTGTCATAGTGCTCTGTCCTGGTACACTGTCCCAGCACACTGCCAGGTACACTGTTCCAGTACACTGCCCAGGTACACTGTCCAGGAACACTGTCCAGGTACACTGTCCCAATACATTGCCATGGTACACTTTCCAGGTACACTGTCCCAGTACACTGCCTAGGTACACTCTCTAGGTACACTGTCCCAGTACACTGCCCAGGTACAGTCTCTAGGTACACTGTCCCAGTACACTGCCCAGGTACAGTATCTAGGTACACTGTCCCAGTACACTGCCCTGGTACAGTCTCTAGGTACACTGTCCCAGTACACTGCCCAGGTACAGTCTCTAGGTACACTGTCCCAGTACACTGCCCTGGTACAGTCTCTAGGTACACTGTCCCAGTACACTGCCCAGGTACAGTCTCTAGGTACACTGCCCCAGTACACTGCCCAGGTACAGTCTCTAGGTACACTGCCCCAGTACACTGCCCTGGTACAGTCTCTAGGTACACTGCCCCAGTACACTGCCCTGGTACAGTCTCTAGGTACACTGTCCCAGTACACTGCCCTGGTACAGTCTCTAGGTACACTGTCCCAGTACACTGCCCTGGTACAGTCTCTAGGTACACTGTCCCAGTACACTGCCCAGGTACAGTCTCTAGGTACACTGTCCCAGTACACTGCCCAGGTACAGTCTCTAGGTACACTGTCCCAGTACACTGCCCAGGTACAGTCTCTAGGTACACTGTCCCAGTACACTGCCCAGGTACAGTCTCTAGGTACACTGTCCCAGTACACTGCCCAGGTTTACTGGCCAGGTACACTGTCCAAGTACCCTGTCCTTGTACACTGTCCCGGTACACTGCCCAGATACACTGCCCAGGTACACTGTCCAGGTACACTGTCATAGTGCTCTGTCCTGGTACACTGTCCCAGCACACTGCCAGGTACACTGTTCCAGTACACTGCCCAGGTACACTGTCCAGGAACACTGTCCAGGTACACTGTCCCAATACATTGCCATGGTACACTTTCCAGGTACACTGTCCCAGTACACTGCCTAGGTACACTCTCTAGGTACACTGTCCCAGTACACTGCCCAGGTACAGTCTCTAGGTACACTGTCCCAGTACACTGCCCAGGTACAGTCTCTAGGTACACTGTCCCAGTACACTGCCCAGGTACAGTCTCTAGGTACACTGTCCCAGTACACTGCCCTGGTACAGTCTCTAGGTACACTGTCCCAATACACTGCCCAGGTACAGTCTCTAGGTACACTGTCCCAGTACACTGCCCAGGTACAGTCTCTAGGTACACTGCCCCAGTACACTGCCCTGGTACAGTCTCTAGGTACACTGCCCCAGTACACTGCCCTGGTACAGTCTCTAGGTACACTGTCCCAGTACACTGCCCTGGTACAGTCTCTAGGTACACTGTCCCAGTACACTGCCCTGGTACAGTCTCTAGGTACACTGTCCCAGTACACTGCCCAGGTACAGTCTCTAGGTACACTGTCCCAGTACACTGCCCAGGTACAGTCTCTAGGTACACTGTCCCAGTACACTGCCCAGGTACAGTCTCTAGGTACACTGTCCCAGTACACTGCCCAGGTACAGTCTCTAGGTACACTGTCCCAGTACACTGCCCAGGTACAGTCTCTAGGTACACTGTCCCAGTACACTGCCCTGGTACAGTCTCTAGGTACACTGTCCCAGTACACTGCCCTGGTACAGTCTCTAGGTACACTGTCCCAGTACACTGCCCAGGTACAGTCTCTAGGTACACTGTCCCAGTACACTGACCAGGTACACTCTCTAGGTACACTGTCCCAGTACACTGCCCAGGTACAGTCTCTAGATACACTGCCCCAGTACACTGCCCTGGTACAGTCTCTAGGTACACTGTCCCAGTACACTGCCCAGGTACAGTCTCTAGGTACACTGTCCCAGTACACTGCCCAGGTACAGTCTCTAGGTACACTGTCCCAGTACACTGCCCAGGTACAGTCTCTAGGTACACTCTCACAGTACACTGCCCTGGTGCAGTCTCTAGGTACACTCTCCCAGTACACTGCCCTGGTGCAGTCTCTAGGTACACTCTCCCAGTACACTGCCCTGGTGCAGTCTCTAGGTACACTCTCCCAGTACACTGCCCTGGTGCAGTCTCTAGGTACACTCTCCCAGTACACTACCCTGGTGCAGTCTCTAGGTACACTGCCCCAGTACACTGCCCTGGTACAGTCTCTAGGTACACTCTCCCAGTACACCCCTCCAGAATACCGATAAAACAAGGACACTTTATAAACTTGTGATGAGTTTTGTTTGAGAGAGAGAGAGAGAGAGAGAGAGAGAGAGAGAGAGAGCAAGACGTCTCGTCTCTCGCCTGGATCATTTCAGCAGAGCCTTCGACACAGGAGGGATGTGAGTGGCCTTACTGTTATGTACAAGACCAACATTGGATCTACTTCGAGGAGAGCGTGAAGCAAGAATCTATACCACAAGACGGGCAGAAAGCAACAACCTCACTCTGGCTGTACCCTTCTCCAGAACATCACTTCATCTAAGATCATTCATCCCCAGGATGACTCGAGTATGGAACACATTCGTACAACATCATGATGTCAACGAGATAGTCAGTTGATCAAATGAAAATACTGACCCACAGATGGTTCTAACTTCATCCTGTTCCCTACTTGTATGATTCATAACAATAAAATGCTTTCAACAGCTCTTAGCTTGTCAGTAAAAGTAGGAATCCTTAACTTGTAAATAGCTTGTCAATAAAGCTAGGGATCTTTAACCTAACCTTGTCAAACCCTGTGAAAAGAGAGAGAGAGAGAGAGGTGAGTACTGACAAAGTCAGGTACGCCTACACGTACTCTTCCTGTGTTGTGACTGCTGACTACACTTCCTGAAGGAGAAGTTACCAGAGAATCACCAGACGATCTAGAGCTGCAGACTCTGGTTACCTTTGTTTACAACTAGCACAAGATGACCATAGGACTTATTGATGGTCTTTTGTGCACCGAATAAATATACAACTTTTCAACACCTCAAAGCACTGGTATTGTTGTCACTAGAATAGAGAAGAGAAAGATATTAGGTAAACTGGTCTTTAACCTGCACATTGGTATAACAGTCTTCTGGAGTGAAAAAAATATTAGGCAAAGTTTTGACTTAACTCAGTGAAGAGGAGGATGTCGTGGGTATAGTAAGCGAACACTGTGTCAACATCCATCTCCTATGACTAACATATTACCAGGTCTCTGAAGTGTAACTGGAACCGAAATTAAAGTTATTAGTAAGCTGGACAGCTTTTTGTTACTGGTGGTAGATGTGACACACACCGAGGATATATTCCACACGCAACGCAGGTAATCTTATTCCTGAATGGCAGTCGTAACCAGTTTTAAAGTGTAGTGGTTTTATTGCCTGTCCAAGTGAGTGTACCACTCATAATAAGAGATGATTATTAAGTCTACCAGTTATGGTGAAGGGACAAGCTCCAGGGTAACCTGTCCCTGCATGGATGGTCACCCCGGGACCTTCAGAGCTTCACTAACCTCTGGCTGGTTAACACCATACTATCGTTTGTCCTCTGTATCGTTGTCTCAAGCTATAGCTAGCAAGAGTTCTCATACTTATTTTCTCTCTCTCTCTCTCTCTCTCTGTCTCTCTCTCTCTCTCTCTCTCTCTCTCTCTCTCTCTCTCTCTCTATATCTCTCTATCTCTCTCTCTCTCTCGCCAGATCCACTCATATTAAGGTATTTGATAAAGCCATTGTACATAGTAACTGTAAATAATTGTTATTAAGTCTGGTATCTGGTATATATATATATATTTTTTTTATTCTCTTGATTGTTCTGTGACAGTTTGTGCTGGTATCTTGCACCACCAGGTACAACACACCTTTAAGAGTACCTGAGTACTTGTGTTTGTGATTCCAGATCAGCAGGATTGTCCTGGCTATGCTGGCCTATGAGCCGCTAGCACTAAGAGCCTGGATGACTACGGGGTCAACAGCCTCGGGCTGGGCTGCTGGGCTAAAAGATCCCTTGAAATGGGACGCAACCGAAGCGCAGGTGAAATAAGATTCTCAGGGCATGCAACATTCCCATCCCCAGATCATGGTTATGCTGCCATGGCATGAATTTAAGAGCTAATGAGATTCTCCCCCTTATTCTCCACTACCCCCTTCCCTTCCCCTTTCCCTTCTCCTCCCTACAGCTGACAATGCTTGACAGGAGATGAACATATCCGAAGACTCTCTCTCACATGTCATTCTTCCCACACACTTCCACAAGTGAAGACAGTAGACAGCGGGCATAAGAAAAGTGCAAAACACTGCTAATTCAAGCCAAACGTCCACTACGCTAAAAAAAAGAAACTAATCATTGAAGGGGAAAAAACTTGATTACTCATTTCCCTATATAAAACTATAAACTATGTCGTATATCTAGCAGGTTTTGGTAACTGTAGACTTGTACATAGTGTGGCGAGGATGAGAGGCAGACATGGGAGTCATTCAGTCATCATATTACACCCAATCCTTTATTCCTCATAATAACATTCCTCATGGGAGGTTCCTGGACGCTGGTGAGGGGCTCTTGATCTAGGGAATTAGATCTGTGCTCCAGTTCCCTCAATTGAACCTGAATACCTTCCATCCCCCCTCATCCCACAGGCGCTGTATAATCTTTACGGGTTTAGCGCTCCCCACAATAATAATAATATTAATAATCCATAATAACATATGCCTGTTGGTGCTTCTTCGGTTATATTAAAAAGAATAACAGCGAGTAAAGATCTAGCGGTCACACTGAATTAACTCCAGTCTTACTAACATATTCTTTCGTAAAATCCGGCAACTCAAGTTAAACTGTTGCATGTAACAACTTTCTTGTCTAATCACAGGAACTTAATGATCATATGAACATAACCTAACCTAACTTGAACGTAACCTAACCTAACTTGAACGTAACGTAACCTAACCCAACGTAATTATAATTCTGACTGGAAACAGATTACAGTTGAGCTGGATTATCAAAATAATTGCAGCAGAATCACCGATAAAATCTGACCACTGCTCCACCTCATCTGTCTGCAGTATATAAGTCCCATCTCCGCGAATATGATGAACTTTTATCACGACTGATGGACTAAATACATCGACTCAAGGCTGAGAGACTGATTACCTTAAACTCTTCCTCATTTTCCACCATTCTCTTCACGGACTGAAGTAAACAATGTCTGGCGAAGCGTTTCCAGAATAAAGATACTCAATGTTGCTTGCTGCATGAAACTCAACTTAGCTGCCTCAAACACTCAGCTGTATCAAAACACTCAACTGCTTCAAACACTCAGCTGTATCAAACACTCAATTTAGCTGTATCAAACACTCAATATAGCTGCTTCAAACACTCAACTTAGTTGCATCAAACACTCAACTTAGTTGCATCAAATACTCAACTTAGTTGCATCAAATACACAACTTAGCGGCATCAAGCACTCAACTTAGTTGCATCAAACACTCAACTTAGCTGCTTCAAACACTCAACTTAGCTGCTTCAAACACTCAGCTGCATCAAACTCAACTTAGCTGTATCAAACTCAACTCAGCTGCTTGAAACTCAACTTATCTGTATCACTCAACTTAGCTGCTTCAAACACTCAACTTAGCTGTATCAAACACTCAACTTAGCTGTATCAAACTCAACTTAGCTGCTTCAAACACTCAACTTAGCTGTATCAAACACTCGACTTAGTTGCATCAAACACTCAACTTAGTTGCATCAAACACTCAACTTAGTTGCATCAAACACTCAACTTAGTTGCATCAAACGCTCAATTATTTGTATCAAACACTCAACTTAGTTGAATCAAACACGCAACGTAGTGGCATCAAACACTCAACTTAGCATCATCAAACACTCAACTTGGTTGCATCAAACACTCAACTTAGTTGCATCAAACACTCAACTTAGTTGCATCAAACACTCAACTTAGTTGCATCAAACACTCAACTTAGCATCATCAAACACTCAACTTGGTTGCATCAAACACTCAACTTAGTTGCATCAAACACTCAACTTAGTTGCATCAAACACTCAACTTAGTTGCATCAAACACTCAACTTAGTTGCATCAAACACTCAACTTAGTTGCATCAAACACTCAACTTAGTTGCATCAAACACTCAACTTAGCATCATCAAACACTCAACTTGGTTGCATCAAACACTCAACTTAGTTGCATCAAACACTCAACTTAGTTGCATCAAACACTCAACTTAGTTGCATCAAACACTCAACTTAGTTGCATCAAACACTCAACTTAGCGTCATCAAACACTCAACTTGGTTGCATCAAACACTCAACTTAGTTGCATCAAACACTCAACTTAGCGGCATCAAACACTCAACTTAGTGGCATCAAACACTCAACTTAGCGGCATCAAACACTCAACTTAGCGGCATCAAACACTCAACTTAGTTGCATCAAACACTCAACTTAGCGGCATCAAACACTCAACTTAGTGGCATCAAACACTCAACTTAGCGGCATCAAACACTCAACTTAGTGGCATCAAACACTCAACTTAGCGGCATCAAACACTCAACTTAGTGGCATCAAACACTCAACTTAGCGGCATCAAACACTCAACTTAGTTGCATCAAACACTCAACTTAGCGGCATCAAACACTCAACTTAGTGGCATCAAACACTCAACTTAGCGGCATCAAACACTCAACTTAGTGGCATCAAACACTCAACTTAGCGGCATCAAACACTCAACTTAGTGGCATCAAACACTCAACTTAGCGGCATCAAACACTCAACTTAGTTGCATCAAACACTCAACTTAGCCTCATCAAACACTCAACTTGGTTGCATCAAACACTCAACTTAGTTGCATCAAACACTCAACTTAGCGGCATCAAACACTCAACTTAGTGGCATCAAACACTCAACTTAGCGGCATCAAACACTCAACTTAGCGGCATCAAACACTCAACTTAGTTGCATCAAACACTCAACTTAGCGGCATCAAACACTCAACTTAGTGGCATCAAACACTCAACTTAGCGGCATCAAACACACACTCAACTTTATTATCCTCCTAACTTGTACCATCTGTCTCAGTTATACCATCCATGCTAATTTACACCAGATGTTGGAACACTGGGATTGTCCACGGGCAAACTCCATGTTAGTACTCGCCTTATGTGGTTGAAGGGGTCGAGTCACAGCTCCTCTGCCCATGCTGACGCGGATCTAGTTTAACTCTGGCCACTATTTACCTAACACACATACCTGAGCCTCAACACGGTCATTTTAATTACATAATTTAAATAACTGAAGTCTAATGAATGACTCACGAAATCGTAATGACACGATTGGAAACAAACCATACCACGGGTGGGGTTAGAACCCGCGGTCAGAGTTTTTATAAAACTCCAGACCGATGCACTAGCCACTGGGCCAGCTGGCTACAGCAAGATTCGTCAAACTATACTAACTTTCCTATGGTGTATAAATATACCTAGTTATTGTAGCCAGCTGGCCAAGTGGCTAGTGCATCGGTCTGGAGTTTTATGACTCTCTGACCGCGGGTTCAATTCCCACCCGTGGTATGATTTGTGTAATGAATATGTGTCAGTGGTTAGGAACCCAGTGTTCTGTCCTGCAACACTGATTTTGGTTTAGAAAGACACGTAAGCAAACACTATAACATATTTATTAGAAAACGTTTCGGTCCTGGGATCTTGATCAAGGTCCCAGGACCGAAACGTTTTCTAATAAATATGTTATAGTGTTTGCTTACGTGTCTTTCTAAACCAACTTGTCGGTATTTATTACCAAGGTTTATACCAACACTGATTTTGAAACACTATCAAAAATTCCTGAGTCTGATCTTCAGTAAGGTCGCCACCAATGTCCCACAAATTGAAAAAAATGTCTCATTCATGGTGTTTATTACGACACAGTGACCCGTCGCTCTCCCACTCACCGTAGCTACAGTGACCCGTCGCTCTCTCACTCACCGTAGCTACAGTGACCCGTCGCTCTCCCACTCACCGTAGCTACAGTGACCCGTCGCTCTCCCACTCACCGTAGCTACAGTGACCCGTCGCTCTCCCACTCACCGTAGCTACAGTGACCCGTCGCTCTCCCACTCACCGTAGCTACAGTGACCCGTCGCTCTCCCACTCACCGTAGCTACAGTGACCCGTCGCTCTCCCACTCACCGTAGCTACAGTGACCCGTCGCTCTCCCACTCACCGTAGCTACAGTGACCCGTCGCTCTCCCACTCACCGTAGCTACAGTGACCCGTCGCTCTCCCACTCACCGTAGCTACAGTGACCCGTCGCTCTCCCACTCACCGTAGCTAAGTCCACCTCTTGTTTGATAATCTCTAATAACAGCGCTGTGTGACCCTTATGGGTTTAGCGCTTAGTTATGAATATAATAATGATTTATTTTTTTATTATCACACTGGCCGATTCAGACCAAGGCAGGGTGGCCCGAAAAAGAAAATCTTTCACCATCATTCACTCCATCACTGTCTTGCCAGAAGGGTGCTTTACACTACAGTTTTTAAACTGCAACATTAACACCCCTCCTTCAGAGTGCAGGCACTGTACTTCCCATCTCCAGGACTCAAGTCCGGCCTGCCGGTTTCCCTGAATCCCTTCATAAATGTTACTTTGCTCACACTCCAACAGCACGTCAAGTATTAAAAACCATTTGTCTCCATTCACTCCTATCAAACACGCTCACGCATGCCTGCTGGAAGTCCAAGCCCCTCGCTCACAAAACCTCCTTTACCCCCCTCCCTCCAACCTTTCCTAGGCCGACCCCTACCCCGCCTTCCTTCCACTACAGACTGATACACTCTTGAAGTCACTCTGTTCCGCTCCAGTCTCTCTACATGTCCGAACCACCTCAACAACCCTTCCTCAGCCCTCTGGACAACAGTTTTGGTAATCCCGCACCTCCTCCTAACTTCCAAACTACGAATTCTCTGCATTATATTCACACCACACATTGCCCTCAGACATGACATCTCCACTGCCTCCAGCCTTCTCCTCGCTGCAACATTCATCACCCATGCTTCACACCCATATAAGAGCGTTGGTAAAACTATAGTCTCATACATTCCCCTCTTTGCCTCCAAGGACAAAGTTCTTTGTCTCCACAGACTCCTAAGTGCACCACTCACCCTTTTCCCCTCATAAATTCTATGATTCACCTCATCTTTCATAGACCCATCCGCTGACACGTCCTCTCCCAAATATCTGAATACATTCACCTCCTCCATACTCTCTCCCTCCAGTCTGATATCCAATCTTTCATCACCTAATCTTTTTGTTATCCTCATCACCTTACTCTTTCCTGCATTCACTTTTAATTTTCTTCTTTTGCACACCCTACCAAATTCATCCACCAACCTCTGCAACTTCTCTTCAGAATCTCCCAAGAGCACAGTGTCATCAGCAAAGAGCAACTGTGAGAACTCCCACTTTATGTGTGATTCTTTATCTTTTAACTCCACGCCTCTTGCCAAGACCCTCGCATTTACTTCTCTTACAACCCCATCTATAAATATATTAAACAACCACGGCGACATCACACATCCTTGTTTAAGGCCTACTTTTACTGGGAAATAATTTCCTCACTATCCTCCTAAAAACTTTTCACTACTTTCAGTAACCTACCTCCTACATCATACACCTGCAACATCTGCCACATTGCCCCCCCTATCCACCCTGTCATACGCCTTTTCCAAATCCATAAATGCCACAAAGACCTCTAGCCTTATCTAAATACTGTTCACTTATATGTTTCACTGTAAACACCTGGTCCACACACCCCCTACCTTTCCTAAAGCCTCCTTGTTCATCTGCTATCCTATTCTCCGTCTTACTCTTAATTCTTTCAATAATAACTCTACCATACACTTTACCAGGTATACTCAACAGACTTATCCCCCTATAATTTTTGCACTCTCTTTTGTCCCCTTTGCCTTTATACAAAGGAACTATGCATGTTCTCTGCCAATCCTTAGGTACCTTACCCTCTTCTATACATTAATTAAATAATTGCACCAACCACTCCAAAACTACATCCCCACCTGCTTTTAACATTTCTATCTTTATCCCATCAATCCCGGCTGCCTTACCCCCTTTTATTTTACCTACTGCCTCACGAACTTCCCCCACACTCACAACTGGCTCTTCCTCACTCCTACAAGATGTTATTCCTCCTTGCCCTATACACGAAATCACAGACTCTAAATAATTGCTCACTCCAGTGTCAAACACTAACAAAAACCCAAATGATACATAGAGATGTACTCAGGGCAGTCTCACCTGGTTCATCTTGGAGTGATGGCAGGTATTACACCACACGACGGGCAGGCACCAGTAATCTTAATTCTCAAGGACATCATTATGTGGAAATACTCCATTGGATGCCATCATGACTTCCACCATTCTGCTGGGGCGTGGGGGGTGGGGAGTGAATCCCACAGTGTTACAGTTACCGTTAGCACCCACGTAGAGGGGAAAAAACGGGTAGTGTGTGCCAGTTTCCCCTCTCCCCTGAGAGACCAAGAATTATTACATGCTTTTGATATGCGAGTTCATAAATTAGACACATGTGCAACACTTGGGTATTTTATTGAGAAAAGGTTCCACCACACAGTGGCTTCATCAGTCCAATACAAAGAATGGTGAATACCAAAAGCAGTTTAATATAATCAGTCCTTTACCAAAGAGTCGATGTAATCAGTCCGTCTCAAATCCATCCTCACCAACATTATCCACCTGACTCTCCACACTATATATCCTCACCTTCTCTTCACTCAGATCTGTCAGTGACTTGATAAAGTCCACTGTGTGGGCGAAACGTTGTTAATAAAGAATCACATAATATTGCATCTGTGTTTATTTTTCCACCAGGTAAGTGTATTTGGTGACCAAGACCAGGACACTGGACCAGGACCTGGGGGCCACGAGGGACAACAAATCGGTCAGTAGCCATCACATAACAAGTCTTGTCCAAGGGCAAAGATCTCACCTGAGTAGGCTTATGACGGCTGGGGTCTAGTCAACTAGACACGTGCGATTAATTAGTGTCACTCAAAACAGAACCTTCCTAACATTATCGACGAGTGAGTGTTCACTGGCTACACACTCATTATCGACGAGTGAGTGTTCACTCGCTACACACACATTATCGACGAGTGAGTGTTCACTCGCTACACACACATTATCGACGAGTGAGTGTTCACTCGCTACACACTCATTATCGACGAGTGAGTGTTCACTCGCTACACACACATTATCGACGAGTGAGTGTTCACTCGCTACACACACATTATCGACGAGTGAGTGTTCACTCGCTACACACACATTATCGACGAGTGTTCACTCGCTACACACACATTATCGACGAGTGAGTGTTCACTCGCTACACACACATTATCGACGAGTGAGTGTTCACTCGCTACACACACATTATCGACGAGTGAGTGTTCACTCGCTACACACACATTATCGACGAGTGAGTGTTCACTCGCTACACACACATTATCGACGAGTGAGTGTTCACTCGCTACACACACATTATCGACGAGTGTTCACTCGCTACACACATCGACGAGTGAGTGTTCACTCGCTACACACACATTATCGACGAGTGAGTGTTCACTCGCTACACACACATTATCGACGAGTGAGTGTTCACTCGCTACACACACATTATCGACGAGTGTTCACTCGCTACACACACATTATCGACGAGTGAGTGTTCACTCGCTACACACACATTATCGACGAGTGTTCACTCGCTACACACACATTATCGACGAGTGAGTGTTCACTCGCTACACACACATTATCGACGAGTGAGTGTTCACTCGCTACACACACATTATCGACGAGTGTTCACTCGCTACACACACATTATCGACGAGTGAGTGTTCACTCGCTACACACACATTATAAAAAAAAATTGAAAAATTAAATAACGAGTAACCTTGCTTTACTGCATTTGTTTTCGGATTTAAAAATAATAATAATAAAAATAATAATAATAATAATAATAATAAAAGCTGGGCGATATATTGAAGTGTAATACACCGTAATGCGTTTAGAAAGTGCTGAGGCAGGTTAAAAGGATTAGCCTTTTAAATATTAGTAGCATATCATCCTTAATCCTTACTTAAACCTTTACTGTAGAGAGAACAGCTACGCTGAGGGTGGTGGAGGGAACAGCTACGGGGAGGGTGGTGGAGGGAACAGCAACAGGGAGGGTGGTGTAGGGAACAGCTACAGGGAGGGTGGTGGAGGGAACAGCAACAGGGAGGGTGGTGTAGGGAACAGCTACAGGGAGGGTGGTGTAGGGAACAGCTACGGGGAGGGTGGTGGAGGGAACAGCTACGGGGAGGGTGGTGGAGGGAACAGCTACGATGAGGGTGGTGGAGGGAACAGCTACGGGGTGGGTGGTGGAGGGAACAGCTACGGGTAGGGTGGTGGAGGGAACAGCTATGGGGTGGGTCGTGGAGGGAACAGCTACGGGGAGGGTGGTGGAGGGAACAGCTACGGGGAGGGTGGTGGAGGGAACAGCTACGATGAGGGTGGTGGAGGGAACAGCTACGGGGAGGGTGGTGGAGGGAACAGCTACGGGGAGGGTAGTGGAGGGAACAGCTACGGGGAGGGTGGTGGAGGGAACAGCAACAGGGAGGGTGGTGTAGGGAACAGCTACAGGGAGGGTGGTGGAGGGAACAGCTATGGGGAGGGTGGTGGAGGGAACAGCTACAGAGAGGGTGGTGGAGGGAACAGCTAGGGGGAGGGTGGTGGAGGGAACAGCTACAGAGAGGGTGGTGGAGGGAACAGCTACAGGGAGGGTGGTGGAGGGAACAGCTACGGGGAGGGTGGTGGAGGGAACAGCTATGGGGAGGGTAGTGGAGGGAACAGCTACGGGGAGGGTGGTGGAGGGAACAGCTACGGGGAGGGTGGTGGAGGGAACAGCTACAGGGAGGGTGGTGGAGGGAACAGCTACGGGGAGGGTGGTGGAGGGAACAGCTATGGGGAGGGTAGTGGAGGGAACAGCTACGGGGAGGGTGGTGGAGGGAACAGCTACGGGGAGGGTGGTGGAGGGAACAGCAACAGGGAGGGTGGTGTAGGGAACAGCTACAGGGAGGGTGGTGGAGGGAACAGCTATGGGGAGGGTGGTGGAGGGAACAGCTACAGGGAGGGTGGTGGAGGGAACAGCTACGATGAGGGTGGTGGAGGGAACAGCTACGGGGAGGGTGGTGGAGGGAACAGCTATGGGGAGGGTGGTGGAGGGAACAGCTACGGGGTGGGTGGTGGAGGGAACAGCTACGGGGAGGGTGGTGGAGGGAACAGCTACGGGGAGGGTGGTGGAGGGAACAGCTACGAGGAGGGTGGTGGAGGGAACAGCTACGAGGCGGGTGGTGGAGGGAACAGCTACGGGGAGGGTGGGGGAGGCAACAGCTACGGGGAGGGTGGTGGAGGGAACAGCAACAGGGAGGGTGGTGTAGGGAACAGCTACAGGGAGGGTGGTGGAGGGAACAGCTATGGGGAGGGTGGTGGAGGGAACAGCTACAGGGAGGGTGGTGGAGGGAACAGCTACGGGGAGGGTGGTGGAGGGAACAGCTACAGAGAGGGTGGTGGAGGGAACAGCTACAGGGAGGGTGGTGGAGGGAACAGCTACGGGGAGGGTGGTGGAGGGAACAGCTATGGGGAGGGTAGTGGAGGGAACAGCTACGGGGAGGGTGGTGGAGGGAACAGCTACGGGGAGGGTGGTGGAGGGAACAGCTACAGGGAGGGTGGTGGAGGGAACAGCTACGGGGAGGGTGGTGGAGGGAACAGCTATGGGGAGGGTAGTGGAGGGAACAGCTACGGGGAGGGTGGTGGAGGGAACAGCTACGGGGAGGGTGATGGAGGGAACAGCTACGGGGAGGGTGGTGGAGGGAACAGCTACGGGGAGGGTAGTGGAGGGAACAGCTACGGGGAGGGTGGTGGAGGGAACAGCTATGGGGAGGGTGGTGGAGGGAACAGCTACAGGGAGGGTGGTGGAGGGAACAGCTACGGGGAGGGTA
The DNA here is from genome assembly GCF_038502225.1 of Cherax quadricarinatus. Lineage (NCBI taxonomy): Eukaryota > Metazoa > Arthropoda > Malacostraca > Decapoda > Parastacidae > Cherax > Cherax quadricarinatus. Next base: position 81,980 of record NW_027195286.1, read on the forward strand.
GTGGAGGGAACAGCTACAGGGAGGGTGGTGGAAGGAACAGCTATGGGGAGGGTGGTGGAGGAAACAGCTACAGGGAGGGTAGTGGAGGGAACAGCTACGGGGAGGGTAGTGGAGAGAACAGCTACGGGGAGGGTGGTGGAGGAAACAGCTATGAGGAGGGTGGTGCAGGGAACAGCTACAGGGAGGGTAATGGAGAGAACAGCTACGGGGAGGGTGGTGGAGGGAAAAGCTATGGGGAGGGTGGTGGAGGGAACAGCTACGGGGAGGGTGGTGGAGGGAACAACTACGGGGAGGGTGGTGGAGGGAACAGCTAAGGGGAGGGTGGTGGAGGGAGCACCTACAGGGAGGGATGTGGAGGGAACAGCTATGGGGAGGGTGGTGCAGGAAACAGCTACAGGGAGGGTTGCGGAGAGAACAGCTACGGGGAGGGTGGTGGAGGGAACAGCTACGGGGAGGGTGGTGGAGGGAACAGCTACGGGGAGGGTGGTGGAGGGAACAGCTACGGGGAGGGTGGTGGAGAGAACAACTACAGTGTGGGTGGTGGAGGGAACAGCTACGGGGAGGGTGGTGGAGGGAACAACTACAGAGAGAGAAATGGAGGGAACTACAGAGAGAGTAGTGGAGGGAACAACTACAGAGAGTAGTGGAGGGAACAACTACAGAGAGAGTAATGGAGGGAACAACTACAGAGAGTACTGGAGGGAACAACTACAGAGAGAGTAGTGGAGGGAACAACTACAGAGTAGTGGGGGGAACAACTACAGAGAGCGTAATGGAGGGAGCAACTACAGAGTAATGGAGGGAACAACTACAGAGTAGTGGAGAGAACAACTACAGAGAGAGTAGTGGAGGGAACAACTACAGAGAGTAGTGGAGGGAACAACTACAGAGAGAGTAGTGGAGGGAACAACTACAGAGAGTAGTGGAGGGAACAACTACAGAGAGAGTAGTGGAGGGAACAACTACAGAGAGAGTAGTGGAGGGAACAACTACAGAGAGTAGTGGAGGGAACAACTACAGAGAGAGTAATGGAGGGAACAACTACAGAGAGTAGTGGAGGGAACAACTACAGAGAGAGTAGTGGAGGGAACAACTACAGAGAGAGTAGTGGAGGGAACAACTACAGAGTAGTGGAGGGAACAACTACAGAGTAGTGGAGGGAACAACTACAGAGAGAGTAGTGGAGGGAACAGCTACAGAGTAATGGAGGGAACAACTACAGAGAGAGTAGTGGAGGGAACAACTACAGAGAGAGTAGTGGAGGGAACAACTACAGAGAGAGTAGTGGAGGGAACAACTACAGAGTAGTGGAGGGAACAACTACAGAGTAATGGAGGGAACAACTACAGAGAGAGTAGAGGGAACAACTACAGAGAGTAGTGGAGGGAACAACTACAGAGAGAGTAGTGGAGGGAACAACTACAGAGTAGTGGAGGGAACAACTACAGAGAGCGTAATGGAGAGAACAACAACAGAGTAGTGGAGGGAACAACTACAGAGTAGTGGAGAGAACAACTACAGAGAGAGTAGTGGAGGGAACAACTGCAGAGTGTAGTGGAGGGAACAACTACAGAGAGAGTAGTGGAGGGAACAACTACAGAGAGAGTAGTGGAGGGACCAACTACAGAGTAGTGGAGGGAACAACTACAGAGAGAGTAGTGGAGGGAACAACTACAGAGTAGTGGAGGGAACAGCTACAGAGTAATGGAGGGGACAGCTACAGAGAGAGTAGTGGAGGGAACAACTACAGAGAGAGTAGTGGAGGGAACAACTACAGAGTAATGGAGGGAACAACTACAGAGAGAGTAGTGGAGGGAACAACTACAGAGAGAGTAGTGGAGGGAACAACTACAGAGAGAGGTAGTGGAGGGAACAACTACAGAGTAATGGAGGGAACAACTACAGAGAGAGTAGTGGAGGGAACAACTACAGAGAGAGTAGTGGAGGGAACAACTACAGAGTAATGGAGGGAACAACTACAGAGAGAGTAGTGGAGGGAACAACTACAGAGAGAGTAGTGTATGGAACAACTACAGAGAGAGTAGTGGAGGGAACAACTACAGAAAGAGTAGTGGAGGGAACAACTACAGAGAGAGTAATGGAGGGAACAACTACAGAGAGAGTAATGGAGAGAACACCTACTGAGAGAGTAATGGAGGGAACAACTACAGAGAGAGTAATGAGGGAACAACTACAGAGAGAATAATGGAGGGAACAACTACAGAGAGTAGTGGAGGGAACAACTACAGAGAGTAATGGAGGGAACAACTACAGAGAGAGTAATGGAGGGAACAACTACAGAGAGAGTAATGAAGGGAACAACTACAGAGAGAGTAATGGAGGGAACAACTACAGAGAGTAATGGAGGGAACAACTACAGAGAGTAATGGAGGGAACAACTACAGAGAGAGTAATGGAGGGAACAACTACAGAGAGAGTAATGGAGGGAACAACTACAGAGAGAGTAATGGAGGGAACAACTACAGAGAGAGTAATGAAGGGAACAACTACAGAGAGAGTAATGGAGGGAACAACTACAGAGAGTAATGGAGGGAACAACTACAGAGAGTAATGGAGGGAACAACTACAGTGAGAGTAATGGAGGGAACAACTACAGAGAGTAGTGGAGGGAACAACTACAGAGAGAGTAGTGGACGGAACAACTACAGATAGAGTAGTGGAGGGAACAACTACAGAGAGAGTAATGGAGGGAACAACTACAGAGAGAGTAGTGGAGGGAACAACTACAGAGAGAGTAGTGGAGGGAATAACTACAGAGAGAGTAATGGAGGGAACAACTACAGAGAGAGTAATAGAGGGAACAACTACAGAGAGAGTAATGGAGGGAACAACTACATAGAAAGTAATGGAGGGAACAACTACAGAGAGAGTAATGGAGGGAACAACTGCAGAGAGTAATGGAGGGAACAACTACAGAGAGTAATGGAGGGAACAACTACAGAGAGCAATGGAGGGAACAACTACAGAGAGTAATGGAGGGAACAACTACAGAGAGTAATTGAGGGAACAACTACAGAGAGTAATGGAGGGAACAACTACAGAGAGAGTAGTGGAGGGAACAACTACAGAGTAGTGGAGGGAACAACTACAGAGAGAGTAGTGGAGGGAACAACTACAGAGAGAGTAGTGGAAGGAACAACTACAGAGAGAGTAATGAGGGAACAACTACAGAGAGAGTAATGGAGGGAAGAACTACAGAGAGTAGTGGAGGGAACAACTACAGAGAGTAATGGAGGGAACAACTACAGAGAGTAATGGAGGGACCAACTACAGAGAGTAATGGAGGGAACAACTACAGAGAAGAATGGAGGAAACAACTACAGAGAGAGTAATGGAGGGAACAACTACAGAGAGTAGTGGAGGGAACAACTACAGAGAGAGTAGTGGAGGGAACAACTACAGAGAGAGTAGTGGAGGGAACAACTACAGAGAGAGTAATGGAGGGAACAACTACAGAGAGAGTAATGGAGGGAACAACTACAGATAGTAATGGAGGGAACAACTACAGAGAGTAATGGAGGGAACAACTACAGAGAGAGTAATGGAGGGAACAACTACAGAGAGAGTAATGGAGGGAACAACTACAGAGAGAGTAATGGAGGGAACAACTACAGGGAGTAATGGAGGGAACAACTACAGAGAGTAATGGAGGGAACAACTACAGAGAGTAATGGAGGGAACAACTACAGAGAGTAATTGAGGGAACAACTACAGAGAGTAATGGAGGGAACAACTACAGAGAGAGTAGTGAAGGGAACAACTACAGAGAGAGTAATGGAGGGAACAACTACAGAGAGAGTAGTGGAGGGAACAACTACAGAGAGAGTAGTGAAAGGAACAACTACAGAGAGAGTAGTGGAGGGAACAACTACAGAGAGAGTAGTGGAGGGAACAACTACAGAGAGAGTAGTGGAAGGAACAACTACAGAGAGAGTAGTGGAGGGAACAGGTGTTACCATGACAACGGTCGTCTAGCGTGTGATGTGAAATTCTTCATATTCTCCTTATTACGGCGAGACGGAAAACGTCTATTGGCAATTTATCGGCCAGCTATCTCTTTCTCTCTCTCTCTCTCTCTCTCTCTCTCTCTCTCTCTCTCTCTCTCTCTCTCTCTCTCTCTCTCTCTCTCTCTCTCTCTCTCTCTCTCTCTCTCATGAAACTCAAAATGCTGTTTTGAGAAGACTGGCGACGGAGTACAGATCTGGAGGAAAAATCCACAAATGTCAGGGAAAGCAAAGTATGTGTTAGTCAACATCCATGATGGCAAGTGGTCTGAGATTGGAGCTTGCCCCTACCCTCCCTTTTCCCTCCACCTTTCGCTTTACCTCCTTCCTTTTCCCTCCACCCCTCCCTTTCCAAACCTCCCTTTTCCCTCCACCCCTCCCTTTCTCCCAGCCTAATCGTGCATGTGTCCAAATTTGAAAAGGTTAAAAGGTATTCAACCGGACTAGTCCCGGAGCTTTGAGAGATGTTACATTAAGAAACTCGTCAAGAATTTAATGTGTTAAGCAAAGATGAGAAACACAATGGAAGACTTGATTGTGAGGAAGTGGGCAGATGAGGAGAGATTGTTGGAAACACTAGTACAAGGTACCAGCAGATGAGGAGAGATTGTTGGAAACACTAGGACAAGGTACCAGCAGATGAGGAGATATTGTTGGAAACACTAGGACAAAGTACCAGCAGATGAGGAGAGATTGTTGGAAACACTAGGACAAGGTACCAGCAGATGAGGAGAGATTGTTAGAAACACTAAGACAAGGTACCAGCAGATGAGGAGATATTGTTGGAAACACTAGTACAAGGTACCAGCAGATGAGGAGAGATTGTTGGAAACACTAGGACAAGGTACCAGCAGATGAGGAGAGATTGTTGGAAACACTAGGACAAGGTACCAGCAGATGAGGAGATATTGTTGGAAACACTAGTACAAGGTACCAGCAGATGAGGAGAGATTGTTGGAAACACTAGGACAAGGTACCAGCTGATGAGGAGAGATTGTTGGAAACACTAGGACAAGGTACCAGCAACTCCCAGTGAAGATGACAAGACAAACGAGGCACTGGGACGAGGTTAGCACTGACTGCTTTATGAATAAGGCACATGTGCAACACCCAGGTAGATCTATTTGTGACTTGATAAAGTCCACTGTGTGGGCGAAACGTTGTCAATAAAGGATCACATTATACTGCATTTGTGTTCATTTTTCCACCGTGCCGGTATTTTATACTATTTATCTCTAACGGGCGGGTATCTTTATTCATTGAGAATACAGAGACCCAGGTGTTGTACACGTGTCTGAGACATCAACTCCTTGGTACTGTTTTGTAGCACTGATGCTACAGTGCTGCTGTAGACTCTACATAGCACACAAAATGAACTTCATGAGGAAGCAGTGAACAGAAACTCCTTTCATACTTCTATCTGAAGTATATTGCGAAATAATTTGTTAAAAATAACAGCATGAAACTCTGAGGCAAGAGGAGCAACACGAATGTACTAGTTTTTTTTTTTCAAACAATTATTGACCACTGGAATAGGCTGGTCCTCTGAACCTGTAAATGTTCAAGAATTCAGTCACTTAGAACATGGTTGCACAAACACTTCGCAAACACGTGATTCCACTAGATACAAGACAGGTGTTAAGTGTCGTCACTCGGACCCCGATCTTAATTCAAGATCTTCAGTATGCTTGTGAACTATGGATCACCTGGGGCACTCTTAATGATTGTATCGTAAACAATAGTAGTAGTTACAGTAAGAGTAGTAGTTTCGATGATTAGTATTAAATTCGATAGTATCTGCAGTTGTAGTAGTAAAAATTGAAGCAGCAATAGTAGGCGTAACAGTAGCACTACTAATACCAGCATCAACAGTAACAGTAACATTATTTACTATTACTGCTGCTAATGTAGTAACAGTAGCAACAGTAGTATTAATAGAAGAAGCAGCAGCAGTAGCAGATGAATTAGTAATAGCAAGTGCAGAAGAAGGATCAGCAACAGCAGTAATATTTGATTATTAGAACTAAGACAGTCGAGGTCCTTAAGGAAAAATGAGATTTGTTGGTATTTGTAACCCGGGAGAGGGAGGGAGGATTACCCACCCAGGATAACCCGAGAAAGTCACAACTTCATCGAAGAATGATTTCCATTGCGAATCTTCAGTCTTGTCCCCCAGGATGCCACCCACACCACCCGACACACCCAGGTACCTGCTTACTGCTAGGTGAACAGGAACAGCAACACGACAACGAAAGAAAGCACAGACGACACTTTTATTGAGATCTAGCTTTTTTTCACTGAAGTCACTGTTATTGTAGATAAAACCCTTAGTACAGTGATGAACAAGGTGACCCCCTCACATGTTCTTATACCATAGCGAACCTGTGATGACACTTCACCTACTTCCTCGCTTTGCAAGAGCGTTCACCTGACGCCGCAGATGCTAGGTAACTTACTTTAAAAAATACAAAATGCAAGTGTTGATATTAGATGAACTTAGATTAGGTTAGGTAAGGTTTGTCAGGAAACAGGTCAAGTGTTTCCTAATGTGGGTCTTAGTCATATGATGACCCGCCACTGGAGCTTCTGGTCATCTGACCGAGGCCTTCCGCTGGCTTACCGGTGCACCCCTTTAAAATTCATGGTTATTATAGCCATTTTTGATCTAAGAACTTAAAGTTTAAGATCAAATATGTCTTAAAATAATTCCTCTGATTTCCTTTCAGATTTAAATTTCGTGAAGAAGAATTAGACACATGTGCAACATCTGGGTCTCTTTATTTGTAGACGTCTGGTCATCCAGTGACTTTATCAACAAATTCCAGGACATACTGGGAAGACTGTAGAACTAGTTATGTACAAAAGAGAAGGTAATTAGTCCCTCAGCCTTCAAAGGTGATGCACTGATCACATTGTCTTTACATCACTACTGCTTCTGCTGTCTCCTCTGTACTCGACTGAAGAAACCTACTGTGTAGGCGAAACTTTTCGGAATGAACATACCTAATTGTTACACGTGTCTTACTTATCACCTAGTCAGTATTATATAACATTATTATTTAACAAAGGTGTTGAATGTTCTCTCTCTCTCTCTCTCTCTCTCTCTCTCTCTCTCTCTCTCTCTCTCTCTCTCTCTCTCTCTCTCTCTCTCTCTCTCTCTCTCTCTCTCTCTCTCTCTCTCTCTCTCTCTCTCTCTCTCTCTCTCTCTCAACATCAAGTGTAATATTGCGTGCTTCAATGACCAAATTAATCTGGCGAATAAGACATGAATTTCTGAATAGAATTAAGTTCTTCTCGAGGATATGTAGTAAGAAATGAGATCCACACGAGCGTTTAAAAGTCCTTCTCTCTGAATTCCAATGATGTGTAGACCAGTTCTCACATCTGATGCACTGAAACAGGTGGGTGTTACTTAGAAATTTCCCGACCTCTGTGCACTGTTACTGAAGTGGGATTAGCTCTGATAATAATAATACTGAAGTGATTATGCATATGATGAAGATTTCCGAACGACGTGTTTGCCACCGTCGACAAGTACGGACGTGTCTGCCACCGTCGACAAGTACAAGGTTCAGTGCTTAGCTTCTGCAGCTGCAGGAAATACAGTGTGAGTTACGCTCAATAAGAAATACTCGCACAACTTGGGATTTTCCGGCCGTATATGAACCGGTGTCACAAGCCTGAAGAAGGCACTGCTGAGGTTCGATTTGTAAATCATCTGGAGTTGTTAGTTTTCCAAACTTATCACCTGTGTCACTGCAAAGGATCCTAGAGTATGACACTGCAAGGGGTCCTAGAGTGTCACTGAAAGGGATCCTACAGTGTGTCATTGAAAGGGATCCTAGAGTGTGTCACTGCAAGGGATCCTAGAGTGTGTCATTGCAAGGGATCCTAGAGTGTGTCATTGCAAGGGATCATAGAGTGTGTCATTGCAAGGGATCCTAGAGTGTGTCACTGCAAGGGATCCTAGAGTGTGTCACTGCAAAAGATTCTAGAGTGTGTCATTGAAAGGGATCCTAAAGTGTTTCACTGCAAGGAATCCTAGAGTGTGTCACTGCAAAGCATCCTACAGTGTGTCATTGCAAGGGATTCTTCAGTGTGTCACTGCAAAGGGATTCTAGAGTGTGTCACTGCAAAGGATCCTTGAGTGTGTCCTTGCAAGGGATCTTAGAGAGTGCCACTGCAAGGGATCCTGAAGGGTGTCACTGCAAGGGATCTTAAAGTGTGTCACTGCAAGGGATCCTAGAGTGTGTCAATGCAAGGGATCCTAGAGAGTGTCACTGTAAGGTATCGTGAAGGGTGTCACTGGAAGGGATCCAAGAGTGTGCCACTGTAAGGGATCCTAGAGTGTGTCACTGCAAAGGATCCTTGAGTGTGTCCTTGCAAGGGATCTTAGAGAGTGCCACTGCAAGGGATCCTGAAGGGTGTCACTGCAAGGGATCTTAAAGTGTGTCACTGCAAGGGATCCTAGAGTGTGTCAATGCAAGGGATCCTAGAGAGTGTCACTGTAAGGTATCGTGAAGGGTGTCACTGGAAGGGATCCAAGAGTGTGCCACTGTAAGGGATCCTAGAGTGTGTCACTGCAAAGGATCCTAGAGTGTGTCCTAGCAAGGGATTCTAGAGTGGCAATGCAAGGGATCCTAGAGTGTGTCACTGCGAGGGATCCTAGAGAGTGTCGATGCAAGGGATGCTGAAGGGTGTCACTGCAAGGGATATTAGAGTGTGTCACTGCAAGGGATCCTAGAGAGTGTCACTGTAAGGGATCCTGAAGGGTGTCACTGTAAAGGACCCTGAAGGATGTCACTGCAATGGATCCTTGAGTGTGACCTTGCAAGGGATCCTAGAGTGTGTCACTGCAAGGGATCCTAGAGAGTGTCACTGCAAGGGACCCTAGAGAGTGTCACTGCAAGGGATCCTAGAGAGTGTCACTGCAAGGGATACTGAAGGGTGTCACTGAAGGGATCCTTGAGTGTGTCCTTGCAAGGGATCCTAGAGTGTGTTATTGCAAGAGATCCTGGAGAGTGTCACTGCAAGGGATCCTGAAGGGTGTCATTGCAAGGGATCCTAGAGTGTGTCACCGCAAGGGATACTAGAGTGTGTCATTGCAAGTGATCCTAGAGTGTGTCACTGCAAGGGATCCTACAGTGTGTCACTGAAAGGGATCCTACAGTATGTTACTGCAAGGGATCCTTCAGTGTGTCACTGCAAGGGTTCCTAGAGTGTGTCACTGCAAAGGATCCTAGAGTATGTCACTGCAAGGGATTCTATAGTGTGTCGTTGCAAGGGATCCTAGAGTGTGTTACTGCAAGGGATCATTGAGTGTGTCATTGCAAGGGATCCTAGAGTGTTTCACTGCAAGGGATCCTGGAGTGTTTCACTGCAAGGGATCCTTTAGTGTGTCACTGCAAGGAATCCGAGAGTGTGTCACTGCAAAAGATCCTAGAGTGTGTCATTGCAAGGGATTCTTCAGTGTGTCACTGCAAGGGATCCTAGAGTGAGTCACTGCAAGGTATCCTTGAGTGTGTCCTTGCAAGGGATCCTAGAGAGTGTCACTGCAAGGGATCCTGAAGGGTGTCACTGCAAGGGATCCTAGAGTGTGTCACTGCAAGAGATCCTATAGTGTGTCACTGCAAGGGATCCTTGAGAGTGTCACTGTAAGGTATCCTGAAGGGTGTCACTGCAAGGGATCCTAGAGTGTGTCACTGCAACGGATCCAAGTGTGTGTCCTTGCAAGGGATCCTAGAGTGTGCCACTGCAAGGAATCCTAGAGTGTGTCAATGCAAGATATCCTAGAGAGTGTCACTGCAAGGGATCCTGAAGGGTGTCACTGCAAGGGATCCTAGAGTGTGTCACTGCAAGGGATCCTAGAGAGTGTCACTGTAAGGGATCCTGAAGGATGTCACTGAAAGAGACCCTGTAGGGTGTCACTGCAAGGGATCCTTGAGAGCATCCTTGCAAGGGATCCTAGAGTGTGTCACTGCAAGGGATCCTAGAGTGTGTCACTGCAAGGGACCCTAGAGAGTGTCACTGCAAGGGATCCTGAAGGGTGTCACTGCAAGGGATCCTAGAGTGTGTCATTGCAAGGGATCCTAGAGAGTGTCACTGTAAGGGATCCTGAAGGGTGTCACTGCAAGGTACCCTGAAGGGTGTCACTGCAAGGGATCCTTGAGTGTGTCCTTGCAAGGGATCCTAGAGTGTGTCACTGCAAAGGACCCCAGAGAGTGTCACTGCAAGGGATCCTGAAGGGTGTCATTGCAAGGGATCCTAGAGTGTGTCACTGCAAAAGATTCTAGAGTGTGTCACTGCAAGGGATCCTTGAGTGTGTCCTTGCAAGGGATCCTACAGTGTGTCACTGCAAGGGATCCTGATGGGTGTCACAGTAAGGGATCCTAGAGTGTGTCACTGCAAGGGATACTAGAGTGTGTCATTGCAAGTGATCCTACAGTGTGTCACTGTAAGGGACCCTACAGTGTGTCACTACAAGGGATCCTACAGTGTGTCACTGCAAGGGATCCTTCAGTGTGTCACTGCAAGGGTTCCTACAGTGTGTCACTGCAAAGCATCCTAGAGTGTCACTGCAAGTGATCCTACAGTGTGTCACTGCAAGGGATCCTACAGTGTGTCACTGCAAGGGATCCTAGAGTGTGTCACTGCAAGGGATCCTAGAGCGTGTCACTACAAGGGATCCTTGAGTGTGTCCTTGCAAGGGATCCTAGAGTGTGTCACTGCGAGGGATCCTAGAGAGTCTCACAGCAAGGGATCCTGAAGGGTGTCAATGCAAGGGATCCTATAGTGTGTCACTGCAAGGGATCCTAGAGAGTGTCACAGTAAGCGACCCTGAAGGGTGTCACTGCAAGGGATCCTTGAGAGTTTCCTTGCAAGGGATCCTAGAGTGTGTCACTGCAAGGGATCCTTGAGTGTGTCCTTGCAAGGGATCTTACAGTGTGTTACTGCAAAGGATCCTGGAGAGTGTCACTGCAAGGGATCCTGGAGGGTGTCAATGCACGGGATCCTAGAGTGGGTCACTGCAAGGGATACTAGAGTGTGTCACTGTAAGGGATCCTGAAGGATGTCACTGAAAGAGACCCTGTAAGGGTGTCACTGCAAGGGATCCTTGAGAGCATCCTTGCAAGGGATCCTAGAGTGTGTCACTGCAAGGGATCCTAGAGTGTGTCACTGCAAGGGACCCTAGAGAGTGTCACTGCAAGGGATCCTGAAGGGTGTCACTGCAAGGGATCCTAGAGTGTGTCACTGCAAGGGATCCTAGAGAGTGTCACTGTAAGGGATCCTGAAGGGTGTCACTGCAAGGTACCCTGAAGGGTGTCACTGCAATGGATCCTTGAGTGTGTCGTTGCAAGAGATCCTAGAGTGTGTCATTGCAAAGGATCCTTGAGTGTGTCCTGGAAAGGGATCCTGTCACTGCAAGGGATCCTAGAGAGTGTCACTGCAAGGGATCCTGAAGGGTGTCACTGCAAGGGATCCTAGAGTGGGTCACTGCAAAAGATTCTAGAGTGTGTCACTGCAAGGGATCCTACAGTGTGTCACTGCAAGGGATCCAACTGTGTGTCACTGCAAGGGCTCCTACAGGGTGTCACAGCAAGGGATCCTTCAGTGTGTCACTGCAAGGGATACTAGAGTGTGTAATTGAAAGTGATCCTAGAGTGTGTCACTGCAAGGGACCCTACAGTGTGTCATTACAAGGGATCCTACAATGTGTCACTGCAAGGGATCCTTGAGTGTGTCATTGCAAGGGATCCTAGAGTGTTTCGCTGCAAGGGATCCTGGAGTGTGTCATTGCAAATGATCCTAGAGTGTGTCATTGCAAGGGATCCTAGAGTGTGTCATTGCAAGGGATCCTAGAGTGTGTCACTGCAAGGGATCCTAGAGTGTGTCACTGCAAAGGATTCTAGAGTGTGTCATTGAAAGGGATCCTAAAGTGTTTCACTGCAAGGAATCATAAAGTGTGTCACTGCAAAGCATCCTACAGTGTGTCATTGCAAGGGATTCTTCAGTGTGTCACTGCAAAGGGATCCTAGAGTGTGTCACTGCAAAGGATCCTTGGGTGTGTCCTTGCAAGGGATCTTAGAGAGTGCCACTGCAAGGGATCCTGAAGGGTGTCACTGCAAGGGATCTTAAAGTGTGTCACTGCAAGGGATCCTAGAAGGATGTCACTGAAGGACCCTAGAGAGTGTCACTGAAGGATCGTGAAGGAGGTCACTGCAAGGGATCCAGAGTGTGCCACTGTAAAGGATCCAGAGTGTGTCACTGCAAAGGATCCTAGAGTGTGTCCTAGCAAGGGATTCTAGAGGTGTCATGCAAGGGATCCTAGAGTGTGTCACTGCAGGGATCCTAGAGAGTGTCGCTGCAAGGGATGCTGAAGGTGTCACTGCAAGGATATTAGAGGTGTCACTGCAAGGGATCCTGACAGTGTCACTGTAGGATCCTAGAGGTGTCTGCAAGGACCCTGAAGGATGTCACTGCAATGTATCCTTGAGTGTGCCCTTGCAAGGATCCTAGAGTGTGTCACTGCAAAGGATTCTAGAGAGTGTCACTGCAAAGGGACCTGAGAGTGTCACTGCAAGGGATCTTACAGTGTTTGCAAGGATCCTGAGGTGTCACTGCAAAGGGATCCTGATGGGTGTCATGCAAAGGGATCCTAGAGTGTGTCACGCAAGGGATACTAGAGTGTGTCATTGCAAGTGATCCTAGAGTGTGTCCTGCAAGGATCCTACAGTGTGTCACTGAAAGGGATCCTACAGTATGTTACTGCAAGGGATCCTTCAGTGTGTCACTGCAAGGGTTCCTAGAGTGTGTCACTGCAAGGAATCCTAGAGTGTGTCAATGCAAGGGATCCTAGAGAGTGTCACTGCAAGGGATCCTGAAGGGTGTCACTGCAAGGGATCCTAGAGTGTGTCACTGCAATGGATCCTAGAGGTGTCACTAAGGGATCCTGAAGGATGTCACTGAAAGAGACCCTGAGGGTGTCACTGCAAGGATCCTTGAGGTCATCCTTGCAAGGGATCTAGATGTGTCACTGCAAAGTGATCCTAGAGTGTGTCACTGCAGGGACCTAGAGTGTCACTGCAAGGGATCCTGAAGGGTGTCACTGCAAGGGATCCTAGATGTGTCACTGCAAGATCCTACAGTGTGTCACTGCAAGGATCCTACAGTAGTCACTGCAAGGGATCCTACAGTGTGTCATGCAAGGTTCTTAGTGTGTCACTGCAAAGGATCTAGAGTGTGTCACTGCAAGGGATCTATAGTGTGTCGTTGCAAGGGATCCTAGAGAGTTACTGCAAGGGATCTGAGGTGTCACTGCAAGGGATCCTAGAGTGTTTCACTGCAAGGGATCCTGGAGTGTTTCACTGCAAAGGATCCTTTAGTGTGTCACTGAAGGAATCCTGAGAGTGTCACTGCAAGGATCCTAGAGTGTGTCACTGCAAGGATTCTTCAGTGTGTCCTGCAAGGGATCCTAGAGTTAGTCACTGCAAGGTATCCTGAGTGTGTCCTTGCAAGGGATCCTAGAGTGTCACTGCAAAGGGATCCTAGAGGTGTCCTGCAAGGATCCAAGTGTGTCACTGCAAGAGATCCTATAGTGTGTCACTGCAAAGGATCCTAAGGTGTCACTGCAAGGATCCTAAGTGAGTCACTGCAAGGATCCTACGTGTGTCCTTGCAAGGGATCCTAAGTGTGCACTGCAAGGAATCCTAGAGTGTGTCAATGCAAGGGATCCTAGAGGTGTCACTCAAGGGATCCTGAAGGAGTGTCACTGCAAGGGATCTAGGGTGTCACTGCAAGGGATCCTAGAGAGTGTCACTGTAAGGGATCCTGAAGGATGTCACTGAAAGAGACCCTGGAGTGTCCTGCAAGGGATCCTAGTGTCACTGCAAGGATCCTAGAGGTGTCACTGCAGGGATCTAGAGAGTCTCACAGCAAGGATCCTGAAGGTGTCAATGCAAGGATCCTATAGTGTGTCACTGCAAGGGATCCTAGAGAGTGTCACAGTAAGGGACCCTGAAGGATGTCACTGCAAGAGATCCGAGTGTGTCCTGAAGGGATCCTAGAGTGTGTCACTGCAAGGGATCCTGAGTGTGTCCTTGCAAGGGATCCTAGAGTGTGTCACTGCAAGGGATCCTAGAGAGTGTCACTGCAAGGGATCCTGAAGGTGTCACTGCAAGGGATCCTAGAGGGTCACTGCAAGGGATACTAGAGTGTGTCATTGCAAGTGATCCTAAGTGTGTCACTGCAAAGGATCCAAGTGTGTCACTGCAAGAGGTCCTACAGTGTGTCACAAGGGATCCTTCAGTGTGTCACTGCAAGGGTTCCAGGAGTGTGTAACTGCAAGGGACCCTAGAGTGTGTCACTGCAAGGGATTCTATAGTGTGGCATTGCAAGGGATCCTAGAGTGTGTTACTGCAAAGGATCCTTGAGTGTGTCATTGCAAGGGATCCTAGGGGTGTTTCCTGCAAGGATCCTGGAGTGTTTCACTGCAAGGATCCTTGAGTGTGTACTGCAAGGGAATCCGAGTGTGTCACTGCAAAGGATCCTAGAGTGTCACTGCAAGGATTCTTCAGGGGTCACTGCAAGGATCCTAGAGTGTGTCACTGCAAGGTATCCTTGAGTGTGTCCTTGCAAGGGATCCTAGAGTGTCACTGCAAGGGATCCTAGTGTGTCACTGCGGGCCCTTTAGGTGTCAGCAAACCCTAGAGGTGTCACGCAAGGATCCTGAGTTTTCCCCGCGGATCCAGGTTGTACTGCAAGGATCCAAATGTGTCACTGCAAGGAATCAGAGGTGTCACTGAAAAGGGATCCTAGAGTGTCCGAAGGATCCTAATGTGTCACTGAAAGGGGGATCCTAAGTGTGTCACCCAAAACCCTAAGGTGTCATGAAAGGCACCCCAAGTTTTCACTGCAAGGGACCCTAGAATTGCACTCAAGGACCCCAAAGGTGTCACTGCAAGGACCCCAGAGGGGCATTAAGGATCCTAAGTGTGTCACTGCAAGGATCCTAGACTGTGTCACTGCAAGGGATCCAGGGGTCACGCAAGGACCCTAGGGTGCCCTGCAAGGATCGAGTTTTCCCCGAAGGGATCCAGAAGTGTCATGCAAGGGTCCTAGGGGTCACTGCAAGGCATCCTAGGTGTGTCACTGCAAGGCACCCCAGGGTGTCACTCAAGGTTTCCGGATGTGGCGGGATCCTAAAATGTGTCCTAAAAGGGACCCCAGAGTGGCCTAAGGGATCCAGAGGTTACGCGGACCCAAAATTTTCACTGCAAGGGTCCTTCCAGGTTTTGTCACGCAAGGCACCCTAGAGTGTGTCCCCAAGGCATCCTGGTTTCCCCGCAAGGATCTTTAAAAGTGTACGCGGGATCTCAAGCAGATTCATTTATGCGGGTCAACTTGAATCCGCATTTTCCACGAATGTTTTAAAGACGAAATACTTGTTGAGGTGTTATCTGACACGGGCGTAGGGTTATCTGATACTGGCAGTGTGTTATCTGACAGGGCGTTTTTTTGTGATACTGGCAGTGTTTTTCTGACATTGGCATTTTTATTGACACGGGGTGTGTTATGGGCACTGGCAGTGTTTTTGACACTGGAAATGTGTTATCTGACCCGGCAGTATGCTTGTGACACTGGCAGTATGTTATTTTCAATGGCAGTGTTTATCTACACAGGAGTATGTTTTTACCCGACAATTTTTTATCTATTTGGTAGTAGTTTCTATTAATAACCCGATATACACCTGAGTCACGATAGCAGTGTATTTGGTGTACTTGATACTTCAAACCAGCCAAAGTTGAAAAAAAAGCCAAAACCTCTTTTTCTTCAGACCTTTATCATCTTGTAGACAATTGCTCGTAATATTAGCAGTGAGACAAAGGGGGCAAAAAATTTTCTCCCATGGTGTCGAAAAAATACGATTGCAAAAAAAACCACGGTAAGGGGGGGGGTTAAAAAACCCCCAGGGAGTGGCGTCCAGGCAAGTCCCAGGAGGCCCTGGTTGTTTCCCACTGGCTATTTTTTTTCCCAGGTGTATTCTTTGGGCTGATATCCCTCTGATGAACCAAGGAGGAAGAGAAAAGTGGGTCAGATGCATAGCAATTTTTATGTTCTGTTTTTGAAAGAAAATTGATGTTTCTCCTTACTTTATCATTTGCCCTCTCCGAAGTGTTTTATTTATTTAATTTTTATTTAGAAATTTTAGCATACATACAGAGGTAAAAAAAAATACAGGTAAGAGCAGCATGCCAAAGCCATTTTTAGGGATGCATTGGGGCTGGCAAAAATTAACTTAAGATTAACTAAAAGATGAAATCAGTGATAAAAACATTTTGTAAACAGAAAACATAAAGAAAAAATGAGTATTCAAAGACAGGTCATATGGTTCTTGCATTGTTGTACATTCAGTAGAAGGGAGTATTCTGTTAGGTAGTGTTTTAAAAAAATAAAAAAGTTAGATTTCCTAGGTTTAACATTTATGTGATAATTGTGGAAAATTTTGGAATACAATTTATGGGTTCAGTTATTCAGATTTATTTGGTTTTTGGGAGTAAGTGAACTTTGAAGAGACAAATTTATAAACAGGTAGTGTTTTTTTTATATTTACAGGTAATGAATTCAGATTTTGGGGGCCTTTTTATGTGCAAGTTTTGCATAGGTGAGATGGACAGAGGCATCAAAGAGTATCTGTCCCTTTGTGTTATGGTCATGTGTTCTGTGGGTTAAGGAGATTTTTTGGGGGGGGGTTAAATCAGAGTTAAGTGTTTATGTATGTAAGGTGCAAAAAAGTATGGATTTTTTATGGTGAGTAGGTTAGTGTTTTGAATTTTTGGGGAGTGTGTGCCTGGTGAGAATTTTTATCATTCAACTGCAGCCTTTTTTGGGTAATTTGGTCTGAGAGGGTTTTGTTGTTTGACCCCCATGCACAAACCATGGTAGATGGGGAAAATAAAGTGATAAGGGAGGGCTGACGGAAATAGACCGATCTTCGATAGTATGCCACAGTTTTGGGAAATTTTTTTAGAAATTTGTTGTTTTGTGTATGAAATTTGATTATTATCATGGATTCCAAGAATTTTTTTTGTTAGCTTTGTGATAGGTGATCCGTTTTTTTGTTATGTTGGGGTACATCTGTGCCTGTTACCAAACTAAGAAGTAGGTTTTTAAATTTTTTTATGTGTTTGTTAGTCCTCACCCAGGTGATTTTTTCTTAATTGGGTTTTGTATTTTAAAGGTGACGGGGCTGGGGTGAGAGAAGAGTATGTATGTCATCTGCAAAAGGTGGGTTTGAGTAATTGAAAAGCTTTGGGTAGGTCATTTTGTATAGGGGAAAGAGAAAAGGGGGGAACCCCGTGGGGCACAACTGAATTTTGGGGAAGAGCTTCCCCATTTGCGCCCCCATTTGGCTTCTGTTTGAGGTAAGACTTGAGGTAGTTTAGGGGCCCCAATACCATAGTGTGACAATTTTAGGGGGAAGCATGGTTTTTCTGTATCAAAAGTTTAGTAAATCAAAGAAGTCCCAGTGACTTCTTTTTTTCTATTATGTATATATGTTCTAGCATTTTATAATAGCATCATTAGTATTTTTATTAGGCCTGAATCCCAAAAGGGGGGGTTGAGATGTTTTGGGGGGGATGAGGTAGGGGAATCGTTTAATTAATTTTTTGAAGATTTTTGAGAGGGTTAAATTGATTTGGCCCTTGTTTTAACCTGTTTGTCTCCTCCATGGGTCGGGGTACTTGATTTTGAGAACTGTAGGGGAAGGGGTTAGATTTGGGTTTGTTAAAGAGTGTTGCAATGATTGGTGATAATTGTGACCTTTTTTTTTATATGGGGGGTAAGTATTTAAATTTTCCCGCCTTGTTTTTTCAAAATGTTTTATAATAAGGAGACTTCGTAGGGGTTTGTTTTGATAGGAACAGTGGGGTTGGGAGTTTCCAGTGAGGAGCATTTGGTGGGGGATCTGAGCTTGGGATTTTATTGGGAAAGGGTTTTTACCTATAGTGGGGAAAAAATCATGAGTCTGTTTGCTGTTTCTGTTGGTGGGATTGGGGTTTATCTGTTTTTCTAATTTTATTTTTTATGTCTATATCTTTTTTTTCCCAAATTTCTGATAGGGGCTACCAGGTCTTTTTTTTATCACCTCCTGTTGGGTAATCGTTTCATAATACTTTTTTTTTCCTCTTATCAGGCTGGTTAGGGGTTGACGAGTAACGTTTTGTTTGGTCTCTGGTTTTGACCCATTCTGTATGTTTTCTTGGTGTTTTGTATTTATGGATTTGAGAATGCTTGGGACCCGGGGGTTCAGCCCCCTTTGCTGTATCTGTTTATTTTTTTAGTGGGTTGTTATAAAGGTATTGGGGTTTTTTGAAAATTTAAAAAAATTGTCAATATCTGATAGATTTCTAGTTTAGGGGCCCCAATGTTTGTTTTGCTGTTTAAGGGTTTAAAGGCGCCCTTTGAAGTCTAAGGGGACTTTTAGTGTCTTGGGGATTTTACCAAGAGTTAATGAGGAAAGTAGGGAGTGGTCTGTTATTATCTGTAATTATGCCTGATTTTAAAAAGGAAGGTGTTGGCCCGATGTGGCAAGTAGGGGAAAAACAGTCTCTGTAACCTTTAGGTTTTTGACTGTTGGTAGCAACATGCAGTTACTCCCGTGTTTGTGAATTCAGTAACGTGTGGGTCCTGGTCTTGGGGGAAATTTTTATTAAATCACCTGAGAGTAGTAAGTATTTTTTTGCATGACGTTAATATTCCTGGTTTTGACTAA
This sequence comes from Cherax quadricarinatus, assembly GCF_038502225.1. Lineage (NCBI taxonomy): Eukaryota > Metazoa > Arthropoda > Malacostraca > Decapoda > Parastacidae > Cherax > Cherax quadricarinatus. Next base: position 100,778 of record NW_027195286.1, read on the forward strand.
ATTGGGAATGTTTGATTGGGAACCTGTAGATGTTATCATGTGAGAGGTTTTGTAGGATTTGGGTTTGTTTACTATTTTATATTATGTTCTCCCTTTTGCAATATTAGTGATAATTCTAGGGGCTGAGTAGATATAGCAGGGACCTTTTTGGGTCGGCCCCAATTGTGTATGGCTTGGTAAGGAATGGCATAGACATCCAGTATCAGGCTTTAGCCAGGTTTGTTTGTGTAATGATGGGGTATTGGGATCAAGGAATTTAGTAATCAGGAGGGCATCATAATCTTGCTTAAAGATCTGATATTGAGTTAAAGATAGTTATGTTTTGTTTCTGAGAATGCCTTTTATTGTTCTGGTGTAGTAATTACAGTAACTGTTTTATTTATTTGCATTAAATAAAAGGTTTTACAGGATCAATGCTTGTAATCAAAGATTTGTAGGGAAACTATAGTTAAATTAATAAAAAAAAAGTAAATTCTAAAACTAAAAAAAAAACCAATTTTTAACAAAAAGTAAAATAATGAGCAAGGGGGGTTTTTAAAACTAAAATAAAAGGGGAAAATAAAAAGGGCAAAATAATTTGTGGGGAAAAATAAAGGGTGATCAAATAATGGAGCTTAAAAATAATAGGGGCTTTTTAAAGGGAATTTTTTAGTTAAATTATAAATAAAATTATAATATAAAGGTAAAATTTTTGGGGAACAATAAAGTGGTAACAAATAAATGAGCTTTGGGGATAATCAAAATAGGAACTTATTCTTTAGCACCTGAGAATAGCCCTTTATTATTTTAACAAGGAATATATGAGCTAAGGAGAAAAGCTAAAATAAAGGGGAAAAAAATATAGGGACTACAATTAAAATGGTAAAAAAGTTAAAAAGGACAGATGGGGCACTATGAAAAAAATTGGTTTGGGGTAAGACTGATTTGTAAATTAAATAAGTTGACAGTTTTTCACAAAAAAAAAAAAATGAGGGAAAAGGAAATAGCAAAAAATATTTTGGTACTTGCAAAAAGTAATTGAATATACATAAGTACAAAAAAAGTGACTAAAAAACAAGTGTGGAAACAAAATTAAATGGACAGGTAAAAAAATGAAAAAATTTTAAATTTGGGAAATTTTTTGAACATAAAAATGAGCAATTAAAGCAGTAAGAAAAAGTAAAAAGTTTGATTGTTAGTTTGCTTTGATGAAAAAAAAAAAATATTTAATGCACAATATAATAGTAAGGCACTAACCACACGTATATATGTATTAAAACTTATTAATCTTTTGAAATGTCACTTTCAAGGAAGGTAAAAAATCTGTCGTTGAGATATATATTTTGTCCTGTTTATGTTTTCTTACTAGTATTTTCCCATCTCATGAAAATGATATTTTTTTTCCCTTTTTTTTCAACCCGAAAGAAGTTTTGACGTTTTGTTAGACACTATTTTTTACCTCCTTTTTTCATTTATTGCATTTAATTAGGTCCTTTCTTTATCGTATGAATGAAGTCTGACTATTATACTGTGTTTACTTCCTGGTTTTCCTAACAAACGTGTTCTTTGATTTCATTGTTTTGCAGATGACTTAGTGGTCCTGTATTATCCTGACAGCAGTTTCTTCACTGGCTTGTGTTATGTCACTTGCAATGTGTGGACTGTTTATTATAACTGCATCAGACAACTTATCTTGTTCAGTTTTGTCGTCTTGGAAATAAAAGGTATTCATTTAGTCGAGTACATACAAAAAAAGATTGCTATGCATCTGACGCCACTGTTTCTTCCTCACTTGGTTCATCAGAGAAGCAAGGATATCAGCCCAAGAGTAATACACCATGGAAATAAACTATAGCTTTTACATATTTCATGAGTTGCGATACAGAAGTAGAGTTCGATATAGAGGAAGGGATTAATTAAATTCTCCCATCACTCCACTACTAACTCTTATCTCTTTTTATGCAAAAACAACTATTGTGAAAAAATAGTGTACTTCCAAGTTTCGGTTTTCCAATCAAAGACCGAAAAAAATAGAAGAGTAGAAGATTTATAAGTCTAAGATGTCAACTCACATCAGCCTTCTACTGTTCTGTTATTTTTACAGGTCCTTGATAATGTGAGAAATCCCGAAAGTGCTTGGAAGTTCACCATTTTTTCATAGTTGTTGTTTTGAATATCGTGACAACTTTTGTTTACTGCGATTTTACTGAACCTCTCTCTCTCTCTCTCTCTCTCTCTCTCTCTCTCTCTCTCCCCCCTGTTTACTCTTCCTCTCTGGATGGATTTGTAGTTTAAAGAATATTATGAATTACTTCATCAGTATCGTTATGGTGGTCATCCTACACTTCAAAACAAGAATGGTCTATCATATATTCTTTAACATTTTGGAGGAACACCATTGTAGAATTCCTCGATCTCTACTGTATGAGCTGGAAAACTCCCCTAAGTTTCTGCCTGAACTGACTTCATTTTCTCAGCAAATTCTGCGTATGTTTGTCCTTGTTTTTTCCTCGATGTTCGAGCACAGTCTGATAGCTGACAGGAATTACTTTCAGTTCTTCAACAACTTTTGATTTCCCCACTATATATATATAAAAAAAAATAATATATATATATATATATATATATATATATATATATATATATATATATATATATATATATATATATATATATATGTATATTTATTTATTTTTTTTTTTAATATAAAAAAATAGGGGGGTACCACCTCAGAACTGTTCTAGGGGCCCTCATCCTCAGAGAAAGAAACTTGCTTCAGGAAAACTCAAGGTTCTCCTGAAGCTGTTTGAGAATTTTATCCTACCACCCTATATTTCAAGTATGTTTTATTTAAAGACAAAATACATTGGCCAAACATTCACAAAATTACAACAGAAAGTAAAATAACATAGGTAAACTCAGAGCTATATCTCAGATACTTCGTCAGCTCCCCGGCGGTGGGCCGCGTGCCCAGAATGCTGCAAACACTGAGCCTCTGAAGGCTGAAATCTCCCTGTGGTCCTTGGTTTCTATGATGAGCTTTTCACCCAGCTCTTTGGGGAACTTTAGAGCACATACTTTATCTCCAGGGTCTCCAGCCTATTGGAATCAGAGATTATAGCAAGGAAGGTCTTCATATTTTCGGATCTTCTAGGTCTCCCCTGTGGCTGGCAGCTCCACCTTACTACAGGTATGGCAAGTGAGTGTCTGCCAATGTGCTTGCTGGAGTGTAGTTCCAGGCAATCTGCTTTTCGTCCTTCAGGGTAGCATAGTGGCTCCATCAGGGCACTTTTGGCTTCATCAGATCTCTGTACTTGCAGTTCCCGTTGACCTGGCATGAGCTGTGGCAAACTTCTCTTCAAGGTCTCATTGGCGACACTCCTCATGTCTGCATACTTTCCCTTCTGCTGTGTGACACACGAGACCATACAGTCAGATTGATCAGCTGTCGCCCTGCCCGCAAATACACCTATGTTCGGTGAGGATGGGGGCAGCTAGGCGAGAAACAACCTGTCCCGAATGGCCTGTGGGTCGAGACGGGTGCCCAAGGAGGAATTGGGAACAACTAACAAGAAATCTCCTGGAGTGTGGTGCCTTCACTGCCTGGAGACAGGCTTTGTCCTTTCCTGAAGCATTGGAGGCATTGTGTTGGCGATTTTTCCATGATCAGTTTGTGCTGTTTGGGAGGGCTGGTCTACTGGAGAAGTCTATAAGGGTGTCCCACGAATCTGCTTCAGTAAACCTGGAGTCTTGAGCTCCTACCATGTCTCTCAAACATTTGCGGTAGTATCTTCTTGACTAATGCACTGGAAACCCCAAACACGAAGACAGAAAGAAGGTAAAACAGCATACGTTGCTTTACGCACTATACCTCCCAGTTGCACTGGGAGGGCTGCCCTGATCCCATTGCTCATCCCTACTAGTGACAGGTTCAATTGCCTTCTTAAAGTTGATCTCAGGTGTATTGTCATATTCATCAGTGTTGGAGTTGTCAAAAGAGATTGCACACCTCAAGAAGTAAAACGAGTCTTGGCATAGTAAGACACCTTGTGAGGAGATACAGGCATCATGGGCATCAAGATCCTTATTCTCACCTCCATTCTCATCAGGTCATTCCAGTTTGTCCCTGAGGACAGTGTCGATGGCCTGGTGGCTGTCGTGCCCCCAAGAGGGTACTGTTGGATGGATTGGTGATTGAGACTTCCAGGAGATTCTTCGCTGCTGTTAGTTATTCCTGGTTCGCTGTGATGATTTTGCAGCCCAGGAGGATTGAGGATGAGTCCCAAGTCTTCTCCTGTGTTTTCCATGGTTGTGGGGTCCCCACAGGGGACTCTTCCCAGTACCTGCCAGAGTGCCGTCATCCAGGTACCAGATATTGAGCTAACTTTCGTGGGCTGAAGTTAGTTCTCTTACTGCCAAGCAGAAGAAGTGGAGCAGGTGGGTCGCCCTGCTAAACACCCTCTGATGATTGAATTTCGTGTTCTCCAAACAAAAAGAATTGGTTTGCTGCTTGGCTGGCTGAGAATGAGAGGAAGATGACTGGGAACCGATCCTGAATAACAGCAAAACAGCATCTCTCTTCGCCATATTAAAGGCATTTCCTAAATCAGTTTGACTATGGCCTTGTCTTCTGGTAGGTCCTGATGTAGGCCCCCTTGAGACACTTAGGCTGCCTTCACTGCCTTGGGGCGAAGGCTGATTGGTGTGGCTGGAGTAAGTGGCAACTTCTAGGCGAATGTTTCTCATAGCTTCTTTGGCAATGCGATGGCGAAGAAGTGTTTCTTCTGTGGGTCCTGATTCCCCCATCCCTCTTCTTCAGAAGCACATAGTGAGGCTCAAAAGAAAGGTTTAATTTCTTCTGGGATTCTTAGCCAGGCAATTGTTGGCGAAAGTTATTGAATTCATTGAGAAGAACTGATGCGGATTCACGGTACTGGATTTACCATCTCTTCGAAGTGCTGAGGTCAATTCCAGTGCCAACCTCCTGCAGATCCTGCCGGAAATGGCTTACGATCATATATAGACTGATTCTGGATAAATTAATCGTTCAGTATTAGGGTCTTCCTCAGGGATGTCGTTGATGGCTATTGTGTCCCTGGTTGGATGCTTGTCTCTTGGTGCTTGATATGGTCACCATCCTTAGGGGCTACAGTGTCGTCACTTGTAATTATTCTTATTGCTCCCACTGTATTTACCTTCTTTGATTTTTTGCTAACCTGTGCGCAAATTTTCTCGTTTTTTTTTCAGTAGGACTTTCCTTGGATCCTACCTCTTTGATTCCTGCGATGATGGGGCAGAGGGACACAGTTATCCGTTCTTAGGTAGTTGCACCTGCCTTGGTAACTGATGTGGTTAGCAGTTTGCCTCGTTTTTCCCAGGAACTGCAAGACAGACATTGCCAAAAAGAGTAGGTTGCACCATGCTTGGATGGTGCCTCAGGCTTCTAAGTTGGTGGAACCTCCATTCACCCGCTAAGAAGGTCTGTGAATTTCCTGCTGCATATGTGGCAGCCGCTTTGGGATGTGGGATAGTGTACTGCTAGCAGTGGTTGAATGCCAACAGAAGGTTACCCAAGTGACGAGGTTGCCATTGGAAATTTGTCATCTTGCCTGTGGAGGCTGTGGGCTGCTCTCTGCTGGGGCATTGTGATCCTGCCCCATTGCGTGCAGAATGCGGCATCCCTGTTGTGTGCTCAACTCTCACACCCTGACATGTGCCTCTTCTTTCATTGTTGGTGCATTGTTTCCCTGGCTTTGTGGCTGGCGGGCTTCATCATCTGCCTCCTAAACTGTGTGGTAAGCCCAGGCTGAAGGAAAATGGCGCATGGCACATACCGCATGTGGTTCATGGTGGTGGGGGAGGGAGGGGTCTCCGTCCTTGTGGTGGCAGTGGAAGAATGGGAATAGTGGAATATGTGTGATGAGGCGGGTAGGGCATATTTCCTCCCAGGACAAGTCACTATACACCACAATGCTCTGTGCACCTGTTACGATACACCACTATGCTCTGTACGCCCCTATCAACAACACACCGCTATCACTCACATGCTATGCACATACCATGCACATACATACACTTAAATATAGACTATATACATATACACACTGAACAAAACCCATTGTTGTAACACGAGCACACAGTGTATGCGTGCCTGTTTGGGAAGGGGACAGTTTTCCCCCCAACCTCCCCCCCTCCTCCCCCACCCGGCCTCCCCCCCCGACCTCCCTACCCCTGGTGACCGTTATTTCCCCCCATGAAATTTACATACACAAACTTTTCGTTCGAAGGGAAAAGACGAAATGCAGGTCTTCGCCCCTTTCCAACACGACAGCAGATAATCCCCACCATCTGTTGTAAAATCCTGGTAGGTGTTCTTGATTGGACGATATTTTGCCAAAATCCAGCAGGGTGCCCACAGCCTCTCCTGCAGGGAGTTTCCATATATATATATATATATATATATATATATATATATATATATATATATATATATATATATATATATATATATATTTTATATATATATCAATAAAATCACAGTAAACAGGTGATTTCAGAATATGCAAAAACACTCTGAAAGAATAGAGGAAATTCCAAGCGCTTTCGTGACTACTCATTATCAAGTTCCCTTTATTGTGAGTATCATAACTTTTAAATTTTTTTCTTTTAAATAATTATTTATATATTATATATATATATATATATATATATATATATATATATTTATTTATATATATATATATATATATATATATATATATATATATATATATATATATATATATATATATATATATATATATATATATATATATATATATATATATGTCGTGCCGAATAGGCAGAACTTGCCATCTTGGCTTAAATAGCAACGCTCATCTTGCCATATAGGACAAGTGAAAATTTGTGTATGCAATAATTTCGCCAAATCATTCTGAACCTAACGAAAAAATATATTTCACTGTGTTGTTTAGCATTAAATTATGTAAACAAATCTAAAATATATTTAGTTGAGGTTAGGCTAAAATAAATTGCCTTGTTATAATAAGGTTAGGAAAGTTTCTAAGTTCCTTTGGTGCAAAATTATAAAGTTTACATTAACATTATTGAAAAAATATATCTTTAAACGTATAAGAGAAAAAATTTAGAAAGCACTTAATTTTAAACGAGTTCTTGCTAATTGACCAATTTACATATTCAACGACATATATATATATATATATATATATATATATATATATATATATATATATATATATATAATTATATATATATATATATATATATATATATACATAAATACATACTATATATATAGTGTATCAGCTTTTGTAACTGGTCTTTAGGTTGGCTTACAGCGTGTGTTTGTTTCTCCAACATTTCAAAATAGAAATCTGGGTTATGTTGCAAGAAACGTGGAACTAACAAAACACTCCTTTAGCTGTTGTAGAGCATTACCGAGTTTCGACCATATATCATTGTTATTGCACTTGTTAATGATCTCACTGCTGTTTATTTTGAATGTGCTGGAGTTTGCATTCTTACTCTGTAGCTTAAATATTTTTTCCACCTTGTCATATTGCTCCTTGAGTAAGGCCCGAACAAGTCAGATACAAGAGAAGTGACAGGAAGCTGTATACCCTCTTCTTTTAAGTTGAGTTTTAAGTATCTGGTTCTGAGGATGGTCTTCTTTGACAGGTACAAGCAAGGGATACTCTTGACTCCCAGAAGACTGTAAGTCTCTCTGACTATGACTATGGAACTCAGTGAACTTTCTCAACAAACTGAAATTGGGGAATGATTCGGGATTACTCGGGTTGCCCCACAGTAGGCTAGGCCCCGAGATTGGAAGGGGTAAATTGATAGTTCTCTTTGACTTTGGACCCTAAAACGGGGGTTCTGTAAACTCTTTTACCCTCCCAGAAGCATCAATACTTCTTCCTCTTTTAAAAATAAATGCTCTCATTAACCCTCTTGTCGTCTGTAGAATTGAACCATTTTGCAAGATAATCCTAAGTGTTTTTAAACTTTTTGAAACCCCAAAGGGTTTTCCTTTTTCCGGCATAAGGCGCACGATCATATGGCCCCAATTACAGTTTTTCCAAAGTACCTTGGCGTAATGTTAGTAAATAAATACTAAAGTATAACAAAAAATACCCTTGCCCCTGACCTTTGCATATAAGGCGGGGGCCAAGTTTTTGTGAGAAAATGTGCCCCTTTAGGGGAAAAAAATTACGGTTTTAATATTCCAAAAAATTAATTTGTTTTAAAGGATGTTTTCCCCAGTTTTAATCTTTTTAATGATTTCCCATTACCCCAAAAAATCCGGGAAATATGACATGGGAAAAAAACATGTGCTTTCGGTCTGACTTAGCCCCGTTAGTCACACTTTTTTAAAAAGGGTGGGGCCCAGTATTTTGAAAAGGACGGGGACAGGACAAGGAAACAAAAGGGGGAAAGGTAGTGTTGGGAGTAATGTTGGTAGTGGAAAAAGTAGTAGTATTAGCGGGAGCCGGCCTTGGGATGTGTGGGCCCAACTGGGAAAAATTTTTGGGGGGTCCCATCCATAAAAACAATAAAAACTATCTGTTTAAAAAAATAATGGTTTTAATAGATGTAGTTTGTTTAATAAAAAACCTCTTCCATTAAAAAATAAAAAAATTTTTGTATATCGCCTCCAAAAAACACATAGTCACAATACTACTTGTTTTGGTATTTAAATTTTTTTAAAAACATTTTTTTTTTTGTTCGGGAAAAAAAATAAAATTTCAGTGCAGTGTTGGAAACAAATTATTTTTTTGGACCAAAAAATTAGGTCAAAAGTGACCCAAAAAATCCTAAATTTTTAAAATATTTGAATGGGGGGGTTTTATTTTGTTTTTTTTTGTGTTTTAACCCTTTTTGCTTAATCAAATGCCCGGGTTACAATCCCCATAATGGGGCAACTTCAAAAATATTATATCAAATCGGGTTTTTTTACTTCATTTTGTTTGTTTTTAACGGCTAAAATAAATTTAAACCTCTTAAGGCCCCCTAAATTTGGGTTGGGGGGGCATTTTTAAATGGTTTAAAGGTGTAGTGGGAAGAAAAGGGGTGGGGATTTAAAAAACAGAAGGGGGTAAAACAGGAGCCGTAAATAGTTTTAAAGTAATAAAAGAAAGTCTTCCCCGGTTTTTCAAAAAAAACACTCATGTTCATTATAAAAAAATTTCAAATTTTTTTTAAAAACCCAAACAAACTGAAATTCGGATAAAAATTTAAAACTCCCAGGCTCTTTTAACTCTCTGGACACCAAACATTTGTTTTTTGTTCTTTTTGGGGGTTGTTAAGGGGGGGATTTTTGGGGTTGTAAAAAGAAATCCTATTAATAAAAGGGGAATTCCCTGTATCCAATTCAAAACGGTCATTATAAAGTGAAAATGGAATATTTATTTGGTATTAAAAAATAAGGGGAATCTCTTAAAACCCATTTTGTTAAAAACTCTAGTTTGGGTTTGGTATGACCTAAATCATTTAATTGGTTGTTTTATATTCAATTAACCCTTTTTTCTGCCCCTTTTAACAAAATTTTTTAATTTTCTTTAAATTTTAAAAAAAAAAATTAAATATATCTTAAAATACAAATTCAATAAAAATTAAATGAAAAACCTCAAATTAAATGAAAAATTTTCAACAAAACCTTCATCTAAAAAGCCCCGAATTTTGGCGGGGTTTTTCCCCACCTTTTTATCGTAAAAATTTCTTTCTTTTTTGTGTGTCAAAAACATCCATGTTTTTCCCCAAACCAATTTAAATTTAAAACAAAAAAAAAAATTTTTAAAATCACAAGGGCCCCCTATTTTATTCCCTGGCACTGAAAATTTTTCCCCAATATTTGATAAACATTTTAAATAAAAATTTTATCTTGTTTTTAAAAGGAAGTGGGAAAAATTAGGTTTAAATTTTTTAAACAGATTTATGCATGCCCAGTGCAGTTTGAGTAAATTCGGGTTGAAAATTTTTTCATTTCAAAGGTTTTTTTGCCCAGAGGCCCCCTTGTATTTGTTAATTGTAATGGAAAAATTTAGAGTTTTTATATTTATATTATATATATTTTATATGTGTGTGTTTTTTGTGTGTGTGTTTTGTTGACTCACTTTTGGGGTTGGGTCGGGTAAAGCTCCTGGCCCCGCCTCTTCATAATTGCTACTAGGTCCCTCTCTCCTGCCCCATGAACTTTATCATACCTCCCTTTTAAAATATTTTTCCCGCCTCCCTACTTCATTTTCGGGTATTTCCACACCCTTACCTCCAGACTGAAGAAATGTTTCCCCTAACATCCCTTTGATTCACCCGGGTCTTCCCAATTGTGACCTCTTGGCCTGTGCCCCATCTCTGGAACATCCCGTTTTTGTCCACCTCGTCTATTCCCCCAGTATTTTATATGTCGTTATCATTTTTCCCGGGCCCTCCTGGCCTCCATTTCCGTCAGGGTTTTCCCCCTAAAACCCTTTTTCGAAAGGCCCAAATCCCCGTAGCTCGGGGAATAGTCTTGTTGCAAACCTTTCCCTTTTTCTCTAATTTCTTGACGTGCGACTGGGGTGGGATTCAAACTGGTCCCTTTTTTTTCCAGTATGGCCGCGTAAATGGTATACGGGAGTTTTGAACCCTCCTTACTGGGGTATCGGAACGCTACCCTGGAACGCTATAAATGGGTTTTTCCCCAGAGCGCCTGTATCAGCAGTTATCTGATTGATGTGCCTCAGGAGATATCTCGGTGTTTTTTCCCCCCCAAAAGATTTTTTTCCCTTGGGTGAGTTTCAGACTTTGGCCATCAAAACCCTTTTTGTGTCCGGTCTTCTTTCCCCTTCCCCCAATTTTCCCTTGACTTTGCATTTGGGGGGGTTCCTCAAGGGCCAGTTGCTGGGGTTTTTAAAGCCTGCCCAAAGTTTTTTGTAGTCTCCTATCCTCACCCGTTTTTGATTCTTCTCTTTTTTCCTCGCCCAAAACAAGGACATTCGGTCTTCCCTTCCGTTTTCTTAAATTTTACCAAAAACAGCACGGGGGCCCCTGGATGCCCCCGGGGGCCCCTTTGTCTGAGCGCCCACTTTGACACCCCCATCACGTACCATGACTCGTTGTTGCCTCCCGGGGTTTCTCACCATTGCAGTCCCTTTTCCCTGTTAAATTTGCCCCGTCCTCAGTTTTTGCAAAACCTTTTGAAAATTTTGTAAAAGACCTTTTTGAAACCCCAAAAAAATGGTCGATCCACCCTCTCTCTTGTTTTTCTTTGTCACCTTGCCCTTAAAACTCTAATGGGTTTGTAACACAGGTTTTTCCTTTCCCTGAAACCATGCTGGTTGCCAATTATACACTTTTTCTTTCCTGGTGCCCCACCTCCCCCTCCTGACAGTTCTCCATGACCTTGCATACTATCCCTTTGTGATACGGGTCCAGTTTAGTATCTCATTCTGTCCCCCCTTTTAAAAATTGGGACTACTTTTGGGCCATTTTTTCCTTCCCCCCCGGGATTTCCCCAATTTAAAAATGATGTGTTAAAATCTTCGTTAATGGTACACAAATGTCTCCCCCCCTCTTTAAAAGGGGAGAGATGTTGTCTGGTCCCACCGCCTTTGGGGTTTCCCCGGGTTCTTTTTAAAACACTTCCCTCCTCCTTAATTTTATGTACCTCATCCCCCTTGCTGGTGCCCCCTGCTCTGATTTCCTGGAGTCCCACTGGTTTCCACTGTAAATACTTCTTTAAAAACTTGTGTTGAGCTCCTGACATTCCCCCCGGTCGTTTCTTGTAATTCCCCATCCCCCTTTCCCCAGTCATTACCTGGTTTGCTGTTTTTTTTCCTCCTTTATGTGGCTGACAACAAACCCGGGTCAGTCTTGACTTTCGATGCATTCATGTGTGTGTGTGTGTGTTTTTTGTGTGTGTGTGTGTGTGTGTGTGTGTGTGTGTGTGTGTGTTTTGTGTGTGTGTGGGGTGTGTGTGTGTGTGCTAATGACCCCACAATCCCAAGAAATATAATTTTTTCTTATATAAAAATTTCTAAAAAACTTTTACAATCAAAAGGGGTTTATTCAACTAAAAAAATGTTGGTTCCCCCTAAATGGCGGGTTTATATCCTTCTCTTCTTTAAAACTTTTAATATCAAAGTTATTTAAAAAATTTTGATACATTAAAAAAAAAAAATTTTGATAAAAAATTCCTCCCCAAAATGCTGATGGAATTTTCTAAAATTTTGTAAAATTTTTGATAAAATTTATTACAGTCAAACTGGGGAAAAACTCAATTAAGATTAAAAAATATACATATAGCATTAGAGCCCGGGGGAAGATTCCCAAAGCTCTATTTATTCATGAAAATTTTTAAACCCTCAATTGATTTTCAGAAAGTTGAAAAAGTTTATCAAAACAAGTCCATGGTCGACAGGAATGTAACTGAATCTTGTTTCATAAAAAAACAGTTTTTAAATAATTAATATTTCCCTTTGGGTTTTTATAAATTAGATTCATTTATAATTAATAAATTTTTGGGGAAAATTTTAAAGATACATAAGACAAGTAATAAAAACTTAATTCTTGGGTAAAGTAAGATGGGTTTTTAAAGTCAAGGGTTAAACCAAAATGTGGGGGTTTCTTTTTTTGTGATGTTTATAGTAGGGGAAATAATATATATATATATATATATATATATATATATATATATATATATATATATATATATATATATATATAAATATATATTTTTTTTTTTTTTTATATATATATATATACAGTGTCTTTCTTTCCCCTAAAAATGCTGGATAGGTATATCTTGCTCCCTATTTACACTAAAGTCCCTACAGAACATATGCATATATATATGCATACACACATCTGGGGTTTTTCTTCTTTTCTTAAAAATTTGTTCTTTGGGTTTTTCTCTCTATTTCCCCTGGGGGTGGAAAAAAATCTTTCTTCCATCCATGCCCTGTCAAAAATTTAAGGACTAAAATGCCCGGGAAGGCCCCAGTAAAACCCCCTTTCCCGGAAATTTTTCTAAAAAAACCGGGGGAAAACTTTATAAAAAAAAATGGGGTCTTAAATTTTGGATTAGTCGGATGGAAAAAAAGAGATAAATTTTGATTTATGAATGAAAAAAGTTGGATGTTCAATTTTGCGAAACAAAGCTGAAAAGGGAAAAAAAGGGGAGTTTCAGTGGAAAGAAATAAATGGGGGTTAAAACAGGATTATCTGGAAAAGTTAGGGTTAAGGAAGGGTTGCAAAATTTTTAAGGAAGGTTATGGAAGGAGAAAGAGAATATAAATTTTAATTTCAAGGGGTTTAAAGGGTTAAAAAAAAGTTAGATGTGAGAATGGTTATAATAAGGGGTATGCCTAAAAGAGGGGGAGAGGAAAGAGAGAGAGATTTTTGGGAAAAAAATTGCGGATTAGGAGCCTTTAACCCAAATAAATAATTGTGGGGGGGACCTGAATGCTAAAGTAGGAGAAACTTTTAGAAGGGGGGTGGTAAAGGGAAGTTTGGGGGGCCAGGGGTAAAGTAATGGGAGCCCTTTGATTGAACTTTTTTATGAAATGAGTTTTGTTATAAGTAATACATATTTTTAAAAAAAAGGGGAAAAAATAAGTTTACAAGATTGATGGGGCCAATGACAGTTTTTGTTGGACTATTATTTGGTAGATAAAAAACTTTGAAATAGACTTCCCGGTGTACATGTTTTTCAGAAAGGGGGACAGATATATCAGATCACTTTCTAGTTTTTAGCTACAGTAGAGGGAAAAAAAAATGGGATACAAGAAAATGGGGGAAAACAAAATTTAAAAGAGGGGAGGTGTATAAAATAAAAAGGGGGATTAGGGGGAAAATATAAAAAAACTATTTGAGGATAGATGGGCAGTGAGGTATAAGGAATGGGGTTCCGAAAATCTTTAAAAGGAGGTTTTAAAAATGTGGTGTTAGAGTGTTCCGGGAAATTTGTGGTTCAGGAAAGTGGGTGGGGAGGGAAAAAAGGGCGATTGGTTTGGGAATTGTTTAAATGAAGTGGGAGGGGAGAAAAAAAAAATTTTGCATATAGAAGGGTTTTCAAAATAAAAATGTCCCAAAGGGGGAAGAGTTTTGGAGAAAAACAGGGGGAGACTGGTGAAAAATGCAAAAAGTATGAGAGAGTGGGAGAGATTTTTTTTTTTTATTATCACACTGGCCCATTCCCCCCAAAAGGGAGGGTGGCCCCGAAAAACACCTTTTTTCATTCCCTCACTTTGTCTTGCCCGAGGGGGCTACACTACAGTTTAAACTGGGCCCTTCACCCCCCCTTCCCGGTTTAGGGACTGTCTTTCCCCCCAGGACTCAAATCCAGCCTGCCGGGTTTCCCCGGGAAACCCCCTTCCCCTAAAAATTTTCTTTGCTCCCCCTCCAACAACGTAAATTTAAAACCTTTTTCCCATTCACTCCCTTTCCCCGCTCTGCCCTCACCGGGGGAAGTCCAAACCCCTCGCACAAAAACCCCCTTTACCCCCCCCCCCAGCCTTTCCTGGGCCACCCCCACCCCCCTTCCTTCCCAAAAGACTGATACCTCCCTTTAAGTTTCCCTTTTTCCCCCATTTTCTCTTCATCTCCGAACCACCTCAACAACCCTTCCCAGCCCTCTGGGAAAAAGTTTTAAAATAATCCCCCACCTCCTCCCCAACTTCCCAAAATAATTCTCAGCATTATATTACACCACACTTTCCCCCAGACATCCCCTGCCTCCAGCCTTCTCTCCCCTTTTTTCCCTCCCCCTTTACACCCTTTTAAAACGTTGGTAAAAATATCTCTCATACATTCCCTCTTTTCCTCCAAGGACAAAATTCATTATCTCTGAAATCCAAATTCACCCTCCTCCCGTTTCCCTCATCAATTCTATGATTCCCCCATCTTTCATAGACCCATCCCTTTTTTACTCCTCCCAAATATCTAAAAACCATTCCCCCTCCATACTCTCCCCCTCAATCTGATTTTTAAATCTTTCCCTTTCCCCCTAATCTTTTTTATCCTCATAACCTTACTTTTCCTGTTTACCTTTAATTTTCTTTTTTTCACACCCTCCCAAATTCATCCCCCAATTTTGAAACCCTTCTCCAGAATCCCCCAAGGCACAGTGTCATCAGCAAAGAGCAGCTGTGACAACCCCCACTTTGGGGGATTCTTTATCTTTTAACTCCACGCCTCTTGCCCAAGACCCCCATTTACTTCCCCAAAACCCCATCTATAAATATATTAAAACAACCACGGTGACATCAAAATCCTTGTCCCAACTTTTCGGGGAAAAAATTTTCCCCTTTTTCCCCTCCCAAAACCCAGAGCCTCACTATCCTCTAAAACTCTTCACTGTTTTCCCCAAAAACCCCTACACCATAACTTGCAACATCTCCCCAACTTTCCCCCCACCCACCCTGTCCTACGCCTTTTCAAAACCCATAAATGCCAAAAAGGCCTCTTTAGCCTTATCTAAATCTTTCCCTTATATGTTTCACTGTAAACACCTGGTCCACACCCCCTACCCCTAAACCCCCTCCTTGTTCATCTCTACCCTATTCTCCTCTTCCCTCTTTTCTTTCAATAATAACTCTACCTTTTCCAGGTATACTCAGAACTTATCCCCTAAAATTTTTTGCCTCTTTTTTACCCCCTTTGCCTTTTTTCCCAAAAACTATCATCTTTTGCCAACCCCTAGGTACCTTACCCTTTTTAATACATTTTTAAATAATTCCCCCCCCAAAACTATATCCCCACCTGCTTTTAACTTTTTCTATTTTTTACCCCATAAATCGGCTGCCTTACCCCCTTTCTTTTTTACCTACTGCCTCACGAATTTCCCCCCCTCACAACGGGCTTTTTCCTCCTCCTAAAAGATGTTATTCCTCCTTGCTCTATACAAAATCACAGCTTCCTATCCTTCAACATTTAACAATTCCTAAAAATTTTCCCCTCCATCTTCCCAATACCTCTAACTTTCCATTTAATAACTCTCCCCCTCTATTTTTAATGACAAATCCATTTTTTCTCAAATTTTCTTAACTTGTTAATCTCCCCCAAAACTTTTTCTTTTTTTCCCAACAAAATTTGTTGATAACATCTCCCCCACTCTCTCATTTGCTCTCTTTTTTTTGCTTCCCCCTCTTTTAAACCCTTCTCTTTTTTTCTCCATTCTCTTCCCTCCTTGCATCACTTCTATTTTGTAAAACCCTCATATATTTAACTTTTTCTCCCTTACTACTCTCTTTACATCATCATTCCACCAACCCGCTCCTCTTCCCCCCCCCAATTTTCCCTTAACCCCTTATCGGGAACACCCCTAACACTACATTTTAAACCTCCCCCTTCCTCTTGGGCCCCAAATTCCTATGCCCCTCTTTAAATTTTTCTATCCTCCAATAGTTTTTTTAATATTTTTCCCCTAACTCCCCTCCTCTTTTAGTTTAAAAACCCTTTCCTCTCTTCCCGGGTCTTCTATTCTCCTTGTATCCCCTCTACCTTTTTCTCTCAGTGTATTTTCAACTAGAAAGTGATCTATGATATATCTTTGGGCCCCATAAACATGACATCCGAAAGTCTATACAGTCTTTTTTCTCAATACATAATCCAACAAACTACTGTCATTTCCCCTTTTCCCTTTTCTTTTTACTTATTTATCCTCTTTTCTTAAAATATTATTACCTATAACTAAAAACCTTTTTATAAAAATTCAATCAAAGGGCTCCATTATCATTTACCCGGGACCCCAAAAATTACCTAAAACCCTCTCTAAAGTTTCTCCTACTTTAAACATTCAGGTTTCCCAAAAAATTACTCTCTCAAAGGTTCAAAAAGGGTCCCAATACATTCCTTAACATCTCCCAAAATCTCTCTCTCTCCTCTGCAATCCCCCTCTTCTCCAGGTGCATACACCTTATTATGACCCCCTTTTCCCTCCCCAACCACTTTAATCCCATAATTCTTGGTTTAAAATTCATATTCTCTTTTCTCCTTCCATAACTGATCATTTAACATTACTGCTACCCCCTTTCCCTTTTCTCTAACTCTCTCAGATATCCAGTTTTAAACCCTTTATTTTACGAAACTCTCCCACCTCCTTCAGCTTTGTTTCGCAGGGCCAGGACATCAACTTCTTTTCATTCCCAAAAATGAATCATCTGTTTCTTGTCATCCACTTTTCATCCCGCACATTTTAAACATCCCCGTTTTTTAAAGTTTTCTTCTTCTCTTTTTTTGTAAAAATGTCTACAGGAAGGGGTTTTCTAACCCTTTGGGATTTTAGTCCCTTTTTACGACACCCCAACCCACGGAGGAAAAATTCTTTTCCCCCCTTTCCCCTGGGAAAAAGAAGAAATAAAAAAAAGAACAAGAGCTATTTAGAAAAAGAAAACCTAGATGTTTTTATATATATGCATGTGCGTGTCTTAATGTGACCAAAAATGTTAAAATAGGAGTAGCAAGATATCCTGTTATCTAGCGTGTTTATGGGGACAGAAAAGCCCAAAACCTACCATCATTAAAAAAAAATTACAGGTTTCTGTTTCAAAGTCATCTGGCAGGACAGTAGTACTTCCCCAAAGGGGGTTGCTGTCTACCAAATTTTTTGAAAATAAGAAAAAATTTTGGAGTAGGGTAAATAGGTTTTAGAAGCCTAGGGAAAAAATGGACTTGACAGTTAAAATAGGATAGGAGAGTTATTAAATGGAGAGTTAAAGTATCCCGGAAGATGGAGAAAATTTTGAGGAATTGTTAAATTTGTTTAAGATGGCTTTTTGATTTTTGTATGGGGGAAGGGGGGAATAACATCTTGTAGGGTGAGGAAAAAAGGCCCGTTGTGAGGGGTGGGAAATTTTTTTGAGGCAATGAGTAAATAAAAAATTAAGGCAGCTGGGTTGATGGGATAAAGATAGAAATGTTAAAAGCAGGTGGGGGTATAAGTTTTAGAGTTTATTTGCTGCTATTATTTAATAAAAAGATGGAAGAAAGGGAAGGGACCCAGGGTTGGCAGAAGATAGTTCCTTTGTATAAAAAAGGGGGATAAAGAGGTAAAAAATTTTGGGGGAAAAAATCTTTAAATTTTACCCAGTAAAGTGTATGGTAGAGTTATTACTGAAAGAATTAAGATAAGACAGAGAGTAGGATAGCAGAGGAACAAGGAGGCTTTAGGAAAGGTAGGGGTGTGTGGACCAGGTGTTTACAGTGAAACATATAATGAACAGGATTTAGATAAAGGGTAAAGAGGTTTTTTTGCATTTATGAATTTGGAAAAGGCTATGACAGGTGGATAGGGGCAAAGTGGCAGATGTTGCAAGTGCATGGTAAGAGGTAGGTTACTGGAAAGCAGTGAAGGTTTTTACGAGGATAGTGAGCCTCCCGGTTAAAGGGATGTAGGAAGAGGAGACTACCCAGTAAAGTAGGCCTTAGACAAGGATGTGTGATGTCACTGTGGTTTTTAATATATTTGTAGATGGGGTTGTAAGAGAAATGAATGCTAGGGTCTTGGCAAAAAGGGGGTGGAGTTAAAAAATAGAGAATCTAACACAAGTGGGGTTGTCACAGTTGCTCTTTACTGATGACACTGCTTTTGATTCTGAAAGAACTCGAGGTTGGTGGATGAATTTGGTAGGGTATGTAAAAAAAGAAAATTAAAAGTGAATATGGAAAAGTAAGGGGAGAGGATAAAAAAGATTAGGTTTAAGATTGGATATCAGATTGGAGGGAGGAGGTGAATGTATTCAGATATTTAGGAGTGGACGTGTCAGCAGATGGGTCTATGAAGGATGAGGTGAATCACAGAACTCATGAGGGGAAAAGGGTGAGTGGTGTACTTAGGAGTCTGTAAACAAAGAACTTTGTCTGTGGAAACAAAGAGAATGTATGAGAGTATAGTTGCATCAACACTCTTATATGGGTGTGAAGCATGGGTGATGAATGTTGCAACGAGGAGAAGCTGGAGGCAGTGGAATGTCATGTCTGAGGGCAATTGTGGTGAATATAATGCAGAGAATTAATAGTTTGGAATAGGAGAAGGTGTGGGATTCAAAACTATTATCCAGAGGGCTGAGGAGGGTTGCTGAGGTGGTTCGGACATGAAGAGAGAATGGAACAAAACAGAATGACTTCGAGAGTGTATAAATCTGTAGTGGAGGGAAGGCGGGGTAGGGGTCGTCCTAAGAAGGGTTGGAGGGAGGGGGTAAAGGAAGTTTTGTGTGCGAGGGGCTTGGACTTCCGGCAAGCGTGCGTGAGCGTATTTGATAGGAGTGAATGGAGACAAATAGTTTTTAATAGTTGACGTGCTGTTGGAGTGTGAGCAAAATAACATTTATGAAATGATTCAGGGAAACCGGCAGGCCGGACTTGATTCCTGGTAATGGGAAGTACGGTGCCTGCACTCTGAAGGAGGGGTGTTAATGTTGCAGTTTAAAAACTGTAGTGTAAAGCACCCTTCTGGCAAGACAGTGATGGAGTGAATGATGATGAAAGTTTTTCTTTTTCGGGCCACCCTGCCTTGGTGGAATCGGCCGATGTGTTAATTAATATATATATATATATATATATAATATATATATATATATATATATATATATATATATATATATATATATATATATATATATATATATATATTTATATGTGTGTGTGTGTGTGTGTGTGTGTGTGTGTTATATATATATATATATATACATGTCATCTCGAATAGGTAAAACTTAGATATTGGCTTAAATAGCAACGCTCTTCTTGCCGAATAAGGCAAGCGAAAATAATTGTATGTAATAAGTTATCAAAAATCATTGTGAACCTAACGAAAAAATATGCTTCATTGTGTTTGTCTATTATTAAATTATTGTAAACTTATCTAAAATATATTCAGCTGGATTAGGCTAAATTAAATTACTCTTGTTATAATAAGATTAGGCAAATTTTCAAAGTTTTTTTTGTACAAAATTATTAATTTTTACATTAACATAAATGAAAAAATATATATCTTTAAACGTATAAGATAAAATTTAGAACTTGATTTTAAATTGAGTTCTCATATTGGCAATTTACCTATTCAACTTTGACATACATACATACATATACGTCTATATATATATATATATATATATATATATATATATATATATATATATATATATATATATATATTCATATAAATAATATGCAAAACCAACAAAAGAATAATGTTGTCCTTATGTTAGTATGTCTGTATATCACATCATTGTTTTATCAGCAATTGTTTCTCATAAACTTATCAAAGAAAATAAACATTTCTGCAAGTGAGGTTGAGGTTAACAATATCTTGGTGGAGTGGCTGTAACAATATCTTGGTGCAGTGGCAGTAACAATATCTTGGTGGAGTAGCAGTAACAATATCTTGGTGGAGAGGCAGTAACAATATCTTGGTGGAGTGGCAGTAACAATATCTTGGTGCAGTGGCAGTAACAATATCTTGGTGGAGTGGTAGTAAAATATCTTGGTGGAGTGACAGTAACAATATCTTGGTGGAGTGTAGTAACAATATCTTGGTGGAGTGGCAGTAACTAATATCTTGGTGGAGTGGGTAACAATATCTTGGTGATGGCAGTAACAATATCTTGGTGGAGAGGCAGTAACAATATCTTGGTGGAGTGGTAGTAACAATATCTTGGTGGAGTGCAGTAACAATATCTTGGTGGAGAGCAGTAACAATATCTTGGTGGAGAGGCAGTAACAATATCTTGGTGGAGTGACAGTAACAATATCTTGGTGGAGTGACAGTAACAATATCTTGGTGGAGAGGAAGTAACAATATCTTGGTGGAGTGACAGTAACAATATCTTGGTGGAGTGACAGTAACAATATCTTGGTGGAGTGACAGTAAAATATCTTGGTGGAGGCAGTAACAATATCTTGGTGGAGTGACAGTAACATATCTTGGTGGGTGACAGTAACAATATCTTGGTGGAGTGACAGTAACAATATCTTGGGTGGAGGGCAGTAACAATATTTTTGGTGGAGTGGCAGTAACAATATCTTGGTGGAAGGCAGTAACAATATCTTGGTGGGGGGCGGGTAACAATATCTTGGTGGAGTGGCAGTAACAATATCTTGGTGGAGTGGCAGTAACAATATCTTGGTGGAGTGGCAGTAACAATATCTTGGTGGAGGGGACAGTAACAATATCTTGGTGGAGAGGCAGTAACAATATCTTGGTGAGAGCAGTAACAATATCTTGGTGGAAGGGTAACAATATCTTGGTGGAATTGCGTAACAATATCTTGGTGGAGTGGCAGTAACAATATCTTGGTGGGGAAGTAACAATATCTTGGTGGAGTGGCAGTAACAATATCTTGGTGGAGTGGCAGTAACAATATCTTGGTGGAGGGCAGTAACAATATCTTGGTGGAGTGGCAGTAAATATCTTGGTGGAGAGGCAGTAACAATATCTTGGTGGAGAGGCAGTAACAATATCTTGGTGGAGAGGCAGTAACAATATCTTGATGGAGGCAGTAACAATATCTTGGTGGATTGGCAGTAACAATATTTTGGTGGAGTGGCAGTAACAATATTGGAAGAATGTAGCAACCGAATATCATCATGACTAGTTCTTTTAGTAAAATGGTTTTGTAGATGTTTAGATTCAGCAGTCATTCTTAACCCTTTTACGATTACAGACCCACTGGACTGCAAAATATATTGCCATATCCCCTTTCACCAGACTGAAAATCATCATCAACAGTCCTACTAAGACCAGAAATACTTTAGATGTCAATGGCGATTTTCTTTACATATGGATAGCTAGCAACACAACACCAGATAGTTTTTCTAACACACACTGGATAGTTTATTTAATCGAACAACTTCCATACCCCCATATTTGGTTCACAAAACCCCTCCCGTTAAGAACCCTGGTTTGAGAGTTAATGGACTTGCATTTCCCTAAAGAGCTTGTGATTCTCAACAGGTTTAACGTTCTCAGATTATGCGGCTTAGTGTTTACTGACTGGCTCCAACCCTATTGATCAACAAGGAAATAGTGGTGGTGGTAGACTAAGCCAACAACCGCTCAGGAAAAGGAAAAGAAGATAAAAGGTGAATGATGCCGACAAGTTGGTTCATATGACACTGTACAACACCTGACTACCTTAATTTAATAGATGTTTCGCCCCCCAGGGCTTTACCACCCAATACAGACACCGAGAATGGAAACTCCCCAGGGAACAGAGGGTGGTACTTGGGGGGCAATGTGTTGCTCCTCACTACCACCTCTTGTTCCACTGTATATTTCCGTTAATTGTAGTAGTATTAGTAGTAGTGGTAAGTTAATTTAATAGTAGTATAGTAGCAGCAGTTGCTGTTGTAGTAGTAGTTACTGTTGTTGAGTAGCACTTACTGTTATTATAGTAGTAGCAGTTGCTGCTGTTGTAGTAGACTTACTGCTATTATAGTAGTAGTCAAGTTACTATTGTTTTTGTTATAAAGTAGTAGTAGCAGTTGTTCCCGTTTATTGTTGAGTAGAGCAGTGTTGCTTATATTGTTGCAAGTGGCAGTTGTTGCTGATTATTGTTTAGTAGTAGCAGTTGTTGCTTTATTATTGTTGTAGTAGAGCAGTTGGTCTTTATTATTGTTGTAGTAGAGCAGTGTTGCTGTTATTATTGTTGTAGTAGAGCAGTTGTTGCTGTATTATTGTTGTAGTAGGCAGTTGTTGCTGTTATTATTGTTGTAGTAGTAGCAGTTGTTGCTGTTATTGTTGTAGTAGTCAGTATTGCTTATTATTGTTGTAGTAGTAAGTGTTGTTTTCGTTATTGTTATTGATATAGTAGAGCAGTAGTAATGGAGAATGAAGTGATAGAAGTGCTGTAGTAGTAGCGGGAAGTAGGCAGTAGTAGTAGAGTAGTAGTAGTAGTAGTAGTAGCAGAAAGCAGTGGGAAAATCCAGCCTATGCTTTTTTCTCCCAAAATTCAGACATGGGAGGTAGCAGGACGTGATCAAAGTAGGCAAACATGATGCCTACACTAAAGATCCATATTCTTCTATCACATGTAAATTATAAGTCTAATTTGGTATGAAGCCTCTAGACCAGGGTGGCCAACCTTCTGCATCATGAGCCAATTTTTTCACCTCTAGTTCGATACTCTATACTACACTTGACCCATTCAGTTCTTTAAAATTATGTTAATATGGACATTTTTGCGCTTTTACATAAAATGATTAAATATAAAGACAAGATAAACATTACTTACTTTAATGAGAATTTTGAGTCTGCTTTGTTTTCCCCAAGTTGTAATGTTTGCAGTTAAATTAGTTACCGAGAGCAGCAGAGAAGTCTTCAAATTTGAATCAGTCGCGACCTCAGTTTGTTTTTAATCAGTTTCTTTGGGTGAAAAAAATTTTTTCGCATCTGACGTTGTTCCGAAAGACAGATATATCTCTTAGGAAATTTTCTTGTTCTGGAAAATGTTCCGAGGACTGAGGGAAGCTTATCAGATTTCCTTTTCAATAATGAATTTGTTTTTAGGTAAGACACATATGCAACAGTTAGGTATCTTTATTATGAAACGTTTCGCCTACAAGTAGGCTCTTCATCAAGTACAGAAAAGTTGATAGAAGCAGAAGATACTTGAAAACATGTAATCAGTCCATTACCCTTAAAGTTTTGAGGTGGTCAGTCCTCAGTCTGAGAAGAGCATTGTCCATAGTATGAAACAATATTATTGTTTCATACTATGGAAAAGTTGCATATGTGTTTCCTAACAACCTGTCGGTATTTTATACCATTTTAATGTTCAATGAATTTGTTTTTAAAGCAATAAGTTCCCCTTGTATGTTATAGGCATCTTAAGATTTTTGTTCACTAAGTGAAAATGGGTTATAAATGCGAGTATGCGGTCATCTTCTTAGCAAAATAATAAAACGACTTTCAAATGGCTCTTGCAATAATCTGATTTTTTTAGTATATTCTGTAAAATTACCATTATCTTCAGCAATTCACTTTCTAACAAAGAGGTAATGTTTTTAAATTCATCTTCAATGCAATGATATCATTTGTAAGCGAGGAAACAATTTGTTTTTGCGCTGCAGGTCAAATTTAGATCATTGAGATGGTGGTAACATCAGTTAAAAATGCTAAATCAAATAGTAATTTGTTATCACATAAAAGGTCTTTTCCCCAGTCAGTTCATTCTTCTCTGCTAGAAAATTATGAACATTGTTTCTCAGTTTCCAAAATCTACTGAGAACCTGTCGTCTAGAAAGGCAGTGCATCTCGTAATGAAGGATCAGATCACCATATTCCCAAAACTAACAATTCCAATATTCTCTTCTGAATTCTCTTCTGTTTAATCCTCTTGTCTAATTTTATTCACACACTTCACAACGGCTGCAAATTGAAAGTTTTCCCACACAGTGACTCTTGGTGTACAATGCTGTGATATTTTAGTAGAGTCGATCTAAAAGATTTGAATCAAAGTTGCTGTCCCGGCTGCTGTACTTGTCGTTGACGATGCCCGTCAGTACAAATCCTAGTGAGTTTACTATAATCTAGCTGCAGATTTTTTAGGCATGACTTCGTTAAATAATTCTGATCCTTTTCTTTTTCAAAGGGGTGACTCCAGACCGATAAGTTCTTCAAAAAATGTTAAAAATTTTCAGTTCATCTTATGAAAATGTTTAACTGAGCTTTCATCATATATGTCAGTAGATTCGTCCCCAAACTAAGGAAAGAAAATAAGACATGGTCAAGGTCTTTCAGTTGGTCAGATGCATCATGGGAAAGTTCTTCGGTGCGTCTTGAAACTGTTTTCTTTAATAGAACGATTTCGCCATTTTCTTTCGGAGTTTTTATCACCAAGATATCCTGCAAATATTTGGAGATAAGGATTAACAATTTCTTCTCCATCAGAGAAAGGCTTGTTTTTTTGCCAACACAAAGAAATTTTGTGGGACGCTCTGTCATTGTCAAACTTTCGCAACTTCTTTTTTAAAAAAACATTTTGTTTTCCTTATATTTCATCCTTTTCTTAATCACAATCTTTCCCTAACTCAGAACAAAACACTAACTTCAGCTTCTTCTGTTTCAGTCTGATGTTTTTTTACAGTGTCTATTAAGATCAAGTCTTCTATTATATGAGAGTTTTTTCACTAACAATGTACAATAGTTTTCCTGATTGGACCCACAAGAAATGAGAACTCATTTTCCCTCTGTTCATTTACCCGACACTTATTATCACTTTCTGCTTTTCTTTTTCTCATTTTCTTTGCACTGTGATGGGTAACTGACTGTAAAAAAAAGTATAGCTTCGACAAGTACAAAACTTTAATTGTTCACAAAGTGCGACGCACAGCACAGCTCTACCGCATGAGTGTCAGTTGTAACCGGCTGAAACACGTGTGATGCACTGCAGCCACTGCTGGTGCCTGGCACCTCAAGATCAAACATGTATCAACCGTGTGCACTTATGGAACGACTCCTACAAAGTCCTCTTGTGCAATGTCCTGATAAGGGGGAGAGCACAAACAGTGAACATATAGCCACTCAGAAATGCAGTGTAGTGTTCACTGCAACTTGTTCCTGGTCTTAATGAATATTTTTCAACTGAAAAAAGATTAATATCAAAAGATGTTATTTGTTAAGAAATATTAAAAACACTTAAAATGATTCTTAAATTTTAGATTTATTTTTTAGTAAAACTTATTTCTACTATAATTTACTTGAATTTTTTTTTAAATTTCACAAAGTGTATATAGGATTATTATTATTATTATTATTATTATGATTATTATTATTATTATATTATAACGGTGCAATGTGTCACTTCTAATCAGGGAAAAGGGGGTGGAGTAGCGATGTATGTCAGAGACAATTTAAATTGTTGTGTTAGACAAGATATTAAAATTTGAAGCATCAGCCACTGAATCTGTTTGGTTAAGCTTTCGAGGGCGATAAAACTAATTTTGGGTGTGATTTACAGGCCCCAAATCTTGGGTAGGAGTGCAGTAACTTCTATGGGGCGAAATTAAGGCATCTCTACGAAAATGTTGTGCTAATGGGGGATTTCAACTATATGCAGATTGACTGGAGCAATTTGACAGGAAATTTAGAGTCAGGTGACTTTCTTGATACGATCCAGGATTGTTTTTAAAACAGTTTGTGACAGAGCCTACTAGGGAAATAACCTCCTTGACTTGGTTCTGCCAGTAGGGAAACACTAATTAATAATCTTGAGGTTAATGATGAGCTTGGGGAAAGTGATCACAAATCACTCAGTTTTAATATATCATGGAATTCCCCTAATACTGGCAATGAAGTCTCCGTCCCTGACTTTCGCTTGGCTGATTTCATAGGACTGAAAAATTACTTAGGTGGGCTGAACTGGAATGACCTGACTAAGGGTCAGGTAGGTGGTGATGATTGCGATATGATGCTTTCCAGGGCATAGTTCTAGCTGCTCAGTCAAATTATGTTCCAAATAGAGAAATCAGATCAAACAAAAATGATCCTAAATGGATGAACAATAGATTAAAATATCTGATTGGTCAAAAGAGAGGCATATATAGGCAAATCCAAAAGAGGAGAGGGGCAATTAAGAAATCGATATATTCAGTTAAAGAGAGAAATAAAAAAGGGAATTAGAAAAGCAAAAAGAGATTATGAGGTTAAAGTTGCAAGAGAATCGAAGACTAACCCAAAAGGATTCTTTCAGGTATACAGAAGTAAGATCAGGGACAAGATAGGCCCACTCAAAAGTTCCTCGGGTCAGCTCACTGACAGTGATAAGGAAATGTGTAGAATTTTTAACACATACTTCCTCTCAGTTTTTACACAGGAGGATACCAGCGATATTCCAGTAATGATAAATTATGTAGAACAGGACGATAATAAACTGTGCACGATTAGGGTCACAAGTGACATGGTTCTTAGGCAAATAGATAAATTAAAACCTAACAAATCCCCAGGCCCTGATGAACTGTATGCAAGGGTTCTAAAGGAATGTAAAGAGGAGCTTAGCACACCTTTGGCTAATCTTTTCAACATATCACTACAAACTGGCATGGTGCCAGATAAGTGGAAAATGGCAAATGTGATACCTATTTTCAAAACAGGTGACAGGTCCTTAGCTTCGAACTATAGACCAATAAGCCTAACCTCCATAGTGGGAAAATTTATGGAATCAATAATTGCCGAGGCAGTTCGTAGCCACCTTGAAAAGCATAAATTAATCAACGAATCTCAGCATGGTTTTACAAAGGGGCGTTCCTGCCTTACAAATTTATTAACTTTTTTCACTAAGGTATTTGAGGAGGTAGATCATGGTAATGAATATGATATTGTGTATATGGACTTCAGTAAGGCTTTTGACAGGGTCCCACATCAGAGACTATTGAGGAAAATTAAAGCACATGGAATAGGAGGAGAAATTTTTTCCTGGATAGAGGCATGCATGGTTGACAAATAGGCAGCAGAGAGTTTGCATAAATGGGGAGAAATCAGAGTGGGGAAGCGTTACGAGCGGTGTTCCACAGGGGTCAGTGTTGGGCCCCCTGCTGTTCACAATCTACATAAACGACATAGATGAGGGCATAAAGAGCGACATCGGCAAGTTTGCCGATGACACCAAAATAGGCCGTCGAATTCATTCTGACGAGGACATTCGAGCACTCCAGAAGATTTGAATAGACTGATGCAGTGGTCGGAGAAGTGGCAGATGCAGTTTAATATAGACAAATGCAAAGTTCTAAATGTTGGACAGGACAATAACCATGCCACATATAAACTAAATAATGTAGATCTTAATATTACGGATTGCGAAAAAGATTTAGGAGTACTGGTTAGCAGTAATCTGAAACCAAGACAACAGTGCATAAGTGTTCGCAATAAAGCTAATAGAATCCTTGGCTTCATATCAAGAAGCATAAATAATAGGAGTCCTCAGGTTGTTCTTCAACTCTATACATCCTTGGTTAGGCCTCATTTAGATTATGCTGCACAGTTTTGGTCACCGTATTACAGGATGGATATAAATTCTCTGGAAAATGTACAAAGGAGGATGACAAAGTTGATCCCATGTATCAGAAACCTTCCCTATGAGGATAGACTAAGGGCCCTGAATCTGCACTCTCTAGAAAGACGTAGAATTAGGGGGATATGATTGAGGTGTATAAATGGAAGACAGGAATAAATAAAGGGGATGTAAATAGTGTGCTGAAAATATCTAGCCTAACACTTGTACCAGCCTCCAGCGTGAGTGACAACCACACTTGTACCAGCCTCCAGCGTGGGTGACAATCACACTTGTACCAGCCTCCAGCGTGGGTGACAATCACACTTGTACCAGCCTCCAGCGTGGGTGACAATCACACTTGTACCAGCCTCCAGCGAGGGTGGCAATCACACTTGTACCAGCCTCCAGCGTGGGTGACAACCACACTTGTACCAGCCTCCAGCGTGGGTGACAACCACACTTGTACCAGCCTCCAGCGTGGGTGACAATCACACTTGTACCATCCTCCAGCGTGAGTGACAACCACACTTGTACCAGCCTCCAGCGTGGGTGACAACCACACTTGTACCAGCCTCCAGCGTGGGTGACAACCACACTTGTACCAGCCTCCAGCGTGGGTGACAATCACACTTGTACCAGCCTCCAGCGTGAGTGACAACCACACTTGTACCAGCCTCCAGCGTGGGTGACAACCACACTTGTACCAGCCTCCAGCGTGAGTGACAACCACACTTGTACCAGCCTCCAGCGTTGGTGACAATCACACTTGTACCAGCCTCCAGCGTGGGTGACAATCACACTTGTACCAGCCTCCAGCGTGGGTGACAATCACACTTGTACCAGCCTCCAGCGTGGGTGACAATCACACTTGTACCAGCCTCCAGCGTGAGTGACAACCACACTTGTACCAGCCTCCAGCGTGGGTGACAATCACACTTGTACCAGCCTCCAGCGTGGGTGACAATCACACTTGTACCAGCCTCCAGCGAGGGTGACAATCACACTTGTACCAGCCTCCAGCCTGGGCGACAACCACACTTGTACCAGCCTCCAGCGAGGGTGACAATCACACTTGTACCAGCCTCCACCGTGGGTGACAATCACACTTGTACCAGCCTCCAGCGAGGGTGACAATCACACTTGTACCAGCCTCCAGCGTGGGTGACAATCACACTTGTACCAGCCTCCAGTGTGGGTGACAATCACACTTGTACCAGCCTCCAGCGAGGGTGACAATCACACTTGTACCAGCCTCCAGCCTGGGCGACAACCACACTTGTACCAGCCTCCAGCGTGGGTGACAATCACACTTGTACCAGCCTCCAGCGAGGGTGACAACCACACTTGTACCAGCCTCCAGCGTGGGTGACAACCACACTTGTACCAGCCTCCAGCATGGGTGACAACCACACTTGTACCAGCCTCCAGCGTGAGTGACAATCACACTTGTACCAGCCTCCAGCGTGGGTGACAATCACACTTGTACCAGCCTCCAGCGTGGGTGACAATCACACTTGTACCAGCCTCCAGCGTGGGTGACAATCACACTTGTACCAGCCTCCAGCGTGGGTGACAATCACACTTGTACCAGCCTCCAGCGTGGGTGACAACCACACTTGTACCAGCCTCCAGTGTGAGTGACAATCACACTTGTACCAGCCTCCAGTGTGAGTGACAATCACACTTGTACCAGCCTCCAGCGTGAGTGACAACCACACTTGTACCAGCCTCCAGCGTGGGTGACAACCACACTTGTACCAGCCTCCAGTGTGAGTGACAATCACACTTGTACCAGCCTCCAGCGTGAGTGACAATCACACTTGTACCAGCCTCCAGCGAGAGTGACAACCACACTTGTACCAGCCTCCAGCGTGGGTGACAATCACACTTGTACCAGCCTCCAGCGTGGGTGACAATCACACTTGTACCAGCCTCCAGCGTGTGTGACAATCACATTTGTACCAGCCTCCAGCGTGGGTGACAACCACACTTGTACCAGCCTCCAGCATGGGTGACAATCACACTTGTACCAGCCTCCAGCGTGGGTGACAACCACACTTGTACCAGCCTCCAGCGTGGGTGACAATCACACTTGTACCAGCCTCCAGCCTGAGTGACAACCACACTTGTACCTGCCTCCAGCATGGGTGACAACCACACTTGTACCAGCCTCCAGCGTGTGTGACAATCACACTTGTACCAGCCTCCAGCGAGGGTGACAACCACACTTGTACCAGCCTCCAGCGTGTGTGACAATCACACTTGTACCAGCCTCCAGCGTGGGTGACAATCACACTTGTACCAGCCTCCAGCATGGGTGACAACCACACTTGTACCAGCCTCCAGCGAGGGTGACAATCACACTTGTACCAGCCTCCAGCGTGGGTGACAACCACACTTGTACCAGCCTCCAGCATGGGTGACAACCACACTTGTACCAGCCTCCAGCGAGGGTGACAACCACACTTGTACCAGCCTCCAGCATGGGTGACAATCACACTTGTACCAGCCTCCAGCGTGGGTGACAACCACACTTGAACCAGCCTCCACCGAGGGTGACAACCACACTTGTACCAGCCTCCAGCATGGGTGACAATCACACTTGTACCAGCCTCCAGCGTGTGTGACAATCACACTTGTACCAGCCTCCAGCGTGGGTGACAACCACACTTGTACCAGCCTCCAGCATGGGTGACAATCACACTTGTACCAGCCTCCAGCGTGGGTGACAACCACATTGGTACCAGCCTCCAGCGAGGGTGACAATCACACTTGTACCAGCCTCCAGCGAGGGTGACAATCACACTTGTACCAGCCTCCAGCGTGGGTGACAATCACACTTGTACCAGCCTCCAGCGAGGGTGACAATCACACTTGTACCAGCCTCCAGCCTGGGCGACAACCACACTTGTACCAGCCTCCAGCGTGGGTGACAATCACACTTGTACCAGCCTCCAGCGAGGGTGACAACCACACTTGTACCAGCCTCCAGCGTGGGTGACAACCACACTTGTACCAGCCTCCAGCGTGAGTGACAACCACACTTGTACCAGCCTCCAGCGTGGGTGACAATCACACTTGTACCAGCCTCCAGCGTGAGTGACAACCACACTTGTACCAGCCTCCAGCGTGGGTGACAATCACACTTGTACCAGCCTCCAGCGTGAGTGACAACCACACTTGTACCAGCCTCCAGCATGGGTGACAACCACACTTGTACCAGCCTCCAGCGTGTGTGACAATCACACTTGTACCAGCCTCCAACGAGGGTGACAACCACACTTGTACCAGCCTCCAGCGTGTGTGACAATCACACTTGTACCAGCCTCCAGCGTGGGTGACAATCACACTTGTACCAGCCTCCAGCATGGGTGACAACCACACTTGGCCTCCAGCGAGGGTGACAATCACACTTGTACCAGCCTCCAGCGTGGGTGACAACCACACTTGTACCAGCCTCCAGCGAGGGTGACAACCACACTTGTACCAGCCTCCAGCTTGGGTGACAATCACACTTGTACCAGCCTCCAGCTCACACTTGCAGCCTCCAGCGAGGGTGACAACCACACTTGTGCCTCCACATGGGTGACAATCACACTTGTACCAGCGTGTGTGACAATCACACTTGTACCAGCCTCCAGCGTGGGTGACAACCACACTTGTACCAGCCTCCAGCATGGGTGACAATCACACTTGTACCAGCCTCCAGCGTGGGTGACAACCACAATTGTACCAGCCTCCAGCGAGGGTGACAATCACACTTGTACCAGCCTCCAGCGTGGGTGACAACCACACTTCAGTCAACGAAAACCCACGTGTATGGAGAGGTTGATGAACGGACTGCGGTTAATCACGCGGGTCTACTCCCTTTACATAACAGTGGACTCGCCCTACACAAAGCTAGTACAGTGAAGAACACTAACATTCGCTAATACATTACAAATTGAATCAGACTGGTCTTCACGGTCACCTTGTGTAATGAATCAGCAGCTTCTCTGGTGCACAAAACCGGTTGCAGATCAGTGACTCGTACATGTATCTCATGGTGTCCCTGGAACTGTCGACCTATGTACTCCTACGACACATGGGGGGGGGGGGTAAGTGCTTGTTAACACTACTATTGGCTGTGCATTTATGCCTATGTTACTGACACTGGCCGCTGCCCACATGTGAGGGGGTCTTTCACTGGCCTTCATTTCATCAGAGATACAAGACTTCACCCACATAAAACACTACACCCATATACAACACTCCACCCACATACAACACTACACCTACATACAACACTGCACCCACATACAACACTGCTCCCACATAAAACACTGAACCCACATACAACACTACACCCACATAAAACACTACACCTACATACAACACCACTCACAACACTACACCCACATACAACACTACACTCAGAACACTACACCCACATACAACACCACACTCACAACACTACACCCACATACAACACTACACTCAGAACACTCAACACCAACAACATACAACACCACACTCACAACACTACACCCACATACAACATTACACCCACATACAACACCACACTCACAACACTACACCCACATACAACACCACACTCACAACACTACACCCACATACACTGCCCTGTGTGGAATCAGAGGTAAGCAACCCAGTTATCTGGAAATGAGATGGCAGATTTCCTGGACTGGATTCAACTAATGACTTGATTGGGTAATTAACTGATCAGTTATACACCTACACATACACCCTCTATTCTATACGTTAGCATCAGCAGCTGTAGTAGTAGTAGCAGTAAGAGTAGTGTGAGTAGCAGTAGTAATAGTAGCAGAGGTGTGGATTGATAAAAGTTGCTGCAGCAGTAATAATAATAGCAGTACCCGTAGTGATAGTAGTAACAGTAACAGTGGTAATAGTAGTATCAGTAGCAGTAGTATTAGTAGTAGTAATAGTAGTGGTGGTAGTAGTAGTAGTAGTAGTAGTAGCAGTAGTCGTAGAACAACTTAACGACCCTACGATCATTACCAACTCAGCTACAATCAACTTTTAACAAACAGACCCAACAATTCAGTGCCGAACATCCCCACGAGTGGATACATAATACATTGCATGCATAATGCATACATAAATTAAAGAATAAATTTACAATCCCCGGGGAGGATACAGCTCCGCCAGAGTCGACTCATTTCCTGAGGAAAATGAGCAGTGAAGATGAAATTACTTGTGGTATTTATTATTATGCATAGTGTGTGGAAATGTGTAGATGAATATTTATTGAGGAGTGGGGAGGGAGGGAGGGAGGGAGGGAGGGAGGGAGGGAAGAGAAGGTAAAGGAACGGACGGAGGGAGGGAAGAGAGAGGAAAGGGAGGGAGGGAGGAAAGAGAGAGGAAAGGGAGAGACAGGGGGAAGAGAGAGGAAAGGAGAGAGGGAGAGAAGAGAGAGGAAAGGGAGGGAGGGAGGGAGGAAAGAGAGAGGAAAGAGAGAGGAAAGGGAGAGTGGGAGGGAAGGCAAGGTAGATGTGACTTGCTAAGAGAATGTTACACTTTGGTGTATGTCACACACACACATACAGACATGCCTCCCGACCAGTGAACCAGGTGCTAAGGGTTTAACACTCAGACGCCACATTGTTATACCAGTACCTTGGTTCAACCAGCCAATCACAAGGATGCCTACCAAAACTGTGAAGCGATGTGGTACACTGGTGAAACAACTTTGGCAGACTTACCTTGACTGTTGGTCGCTCACGGCTCACCTGGTGCTGTTCAATGCTTCATTGATCACCTTGTCTTATGTTGACATTTGCCTCATTGATCACCTTGTCTTATGCTTACATTTGCCTCATTGATCACCTTGTCTTATGTTTACATTTGTCTCATTGATCACCTTGTCTTATGCTTACATTTGCCTCATTGATCACCTTGTCTTATGCTTACATTTGTCTCATTGATCACCTTGTCTTATGCTTACATTTGCCTCATTGATCACCTTGTCTTATGCTTACATTTGTCTCATTGATCACCTTGTCTTATGCTTACATTTGCCTCATTGATCACCTTGTCTTATGCTTACATTTGTCTCATTGATCACCTTGTCTTATGCTTACATTTGCCTCATTGATCACCTTGTCTTATGCTTACATTTGTCTCATTGATCACCTTGTCTTATGCTTACATTTGCCTCATTGATCACCTTGTCTTATGCTTACATTTGTCTCATTGATCACCTTGTCTTATGCTTACATTTGCCTCATTGATCACCTTGTCTTATGCTTACATTTGTCTCATTGATCACCTTGTCTTATGCTTACATTTGCCTCATTGATCACCTTGTCTTATGCTTACATTTGTCTCATTGATCACCTTGTCTTATGCTTACATTTGCCTCATTGATCACCTTGTCTTATGCTTACATTTGCCTCATTGATCACCTTGTCTTATGCTTACATTTGTCTCATTGATCACCTTGTCTTATGCTTACATTTGCCTCATTGATCACCTTGTCGTGTACTTACATTTGCCTCATTGATCACCTTGTCGTGTACTTACATTTGCCTCATTGATCACCTTGTCGTGTACTTACATTTGCCTCATTGATCACCTTGTCGTGTACTTACATTTGCCTCATTGATCACCTTGTCGTGTACTTACATTTGCCTCATTGATCACCTTGTCGTGTACTTACATTTGCCTCATTGATCACCTTGTCATGTACTTACATTTGCCTCATTGATCACCTTGTCGTGTACTTACATTTGCCTCATTGATCACCTTGTCGTGTACTTACATTTGCCTCATTGATCACCTTGTCATGTACTTACATTTGCCTCATTGATCACCTTGTCGTGTACTTACATTTGCCTCATTGATCACCTTGTCGTGTACTTACATTTGCCTCATTGATCACCTTGTCGTGTACTTGTCATGTACTTACATTTGCCTCATTGATCACCTTGTCGTGTACTTACATTTGCCTCATTGATCACCTTGTCGTGTACTTACATTTGCCTCATTGATCACCTTGTCCTGTACTTACATTTGCCTCATTGATCACCTTGTCCTGTACTTACATTTGCCTCATTGATCACCTTGTCCTGTACTTACATTTGCCTCATTGATCACCTTGTCCTGTACTTACATTTGCCTCATTGATCACCTTGTCGTGTACTTACATTTGCCTCATTGATCACCTTGTCCTGTACTTACATTTGCCTCATTGATCACCTTGTCCTGTACTTACATTTGCCTCATTGATCACCTTGTCCTGTACTTACATTTGCCTCATTGATCACCTTGTCCTGTACTTACATTTGCCTCATTGATCACCTTGTCGTGTACTTACATTTGCCTCATTGATCACCTTGTCCTGTACTTACATTTGCCTCATTGATCACCTTGTCCTGTACTTACATTTGCCTCATTGATCACCTTGTCCTGTACTTACATTTGCCTCATTGATCACCTTGTCCTGTACTTACATTTGCCTCATTGATCACCTTGTCGTGTACTTACATTTGCCTCATTGATCACCTTGTCGTGTACTTACATTTGCCTCATTGATCACCTTGTCCTGTACTTACATTTGCCTCAACGTACATAGTATAAATATTGTACATATACTGGAACACATTATAAACACCAGCTTGTGATGGTAAAGGAAATATAATTCAGTTATTCTCTGCTGTCTTTTGCTTGTTCCCAAGTGTTGTACAGTTGTACAGGTGTACAGTTGTACAGGTGTACAGGTGTACAGTTGTACAGGTGTACAGTTGTACAGGTGTACAAGTGTACAGGTGTACAGTTGT
This sequence comes from Cherax quadricarinatus, assembly GCF_038502225.1. Taxonomy (NCBI): domain Eukaryota; kingdom Metazoa; phylum Arthropoda; class Malacostraca; order Decapoda; family Parastacidae; genus Cherax; species Cherax quadricarinatus. The sequence continues at coordinate 136,548 of NW_027195286.1, forward strand.
ACAGGTGTACAAGTGTACAGGTGTACAGGTGTACAAGTGTACAGGTGTACAGTTGTACAGGTGTACAAGTGTACAGGTGTACAGTTGTACAGGTGTACAAGTGTACAGGTGTACAGTTGTACAGGTGTACAGTTGTACAGGTGTACAAGTGTACAGGTGTACAGTTGTACAGGTGTACAGTTGTACAGGTGTACAAGTGTACAGGTGTACAGTTGTACAGGTGTACAAGTGTACAGGTGTACAGTTGTACAGGTGTACAGTTGTACAGGTGTACAAGTGTACAGGTGTACAGTTGTACAGGTGTACAAGTGTACAGGTGTACAGTTGTACAGGTGTACAGTTGTACAGGTGTACAAGTGTACAGGTGTACAGTTGTACAGGTGTACAAGTGTACAGGTGTACAGTTGTACAGGTGTACAGTTGTACAGGTGTACAAGTGTACAGGTGTACAGTTGTACAGGTGTACAAGTGTACAGGTGTACAGTTGTACAGGTGTACAGTTGTACAGGTGTACAAGTGTACAGGTGTACAGTTGTACAGGTGTACAGGTGTACAAGTGTACAGGTGTACAGGTGTACAGTTGTACAGGTGTACAAGTGTACAGGTGTACAGTTGTACAGGTGTACAGGTGTACAAGTGTACAGGTGTACAAGTGTACAGGTGTACAGTTGTACAGGTGTACAGGTGTACAGGTGTACAGGTGTACAAGTGTACAGGTGTACAGTTGTACAGGTGTACAAGTGTACAGGTGTACAGGTGTACAAGTGTACAGGTGTACAGGTGTACAAGTGTACAGGTGTACAGTTGTACAGGTGTACAGGTGTACAGGTGTACAAGTGTACAGGTGTACAGTTGTACAGTTGTACAGGTGTACAGGTGTACAAGTGTACAGGTGTACAGTTGTACAGTTGTACAGGTGTACAGTTGTACAGGTGTACAGGTGTACAGTTGTACAGGTGTACAAGTGTACAGGCCATATCTACACCTGTGTTCGTAATATGGGATGCCTGTCCTGAAGTTTGTGTCTACGACCTTGTCTCAGTACTGCTTTGCATTCTTTAAATCGCTCTGTCCTATTGCTTGGTGTTGCACTGAGAGTATTGCAAACAGTGTTTGGTTATAGTGGGTTATGCTACCGACACGTGCTGGCGACTGGTGGCTCAATGGTCTGATAGCATAAACTCTCGCTTCACTCGGTGAGTGTTCGGGTTCGATTCCCGTCGAGGGTTGAAACATTGGGCGTCATTCCTTACACCGGTTGTCTATGTTCTCAGACCCACTATCTTCGCGACCCACACCAGTCGACTAACACCTGGGTGTTAGTCGACTGGTGTGGGTCGCATCCTAGGACAAAATTTACCTAATTTGCCCGAAATGCTCTGCATAACAACCCCTCAAGGAAGGTTCCTTGATGTTGGTGAGGGGCTCTTGATTTAGGGAATTGGATCTGTGCTCCAGTTCCCCGAATTAAGTCTGAATACCTTCCACATCCCCCCCCAGGCGCTGTATAATCCTCCGGGTTTAGCGCTTCCCCATTGATTATAATAATAATAATAATCAGCATAACAAGCGACTTTCTATACAGTAGTATGTCACTGATGTCAGCTAGGACTGTATGTACTTGTAGAAATAAAGATCTTGTTATCATTATTATTATACCCTGAAAAATTTGTCCAGACTATGTTTACAGCGCTGGTGGCGAACTGCTCGTTCGTCTGAGATAGAGTATCCAGGGACTCTTACTGCTACACAGCTTCGTGAGTGTATACGTAAATTATTAAGCGAGACTCGGGTAACATGGCGTACCAAACTGAGGTTTCTGCTGCTACAAGAGCTATTAATCAGCGATCCTTGCTGCGGTTCCTTCAAAATGCAGGAGAGCAAACTTATGAGCGACCGAACCAACAGCCATTTGGCGGCGACTAGGTATAGTCTCGGGGGAAGTCAGCTTCGTGAGCGCTCGAGTTGGCTATACTTAACCTTGAGACGGGCAGGAAGCAACGTGCATTTGCTGAGGAGGAGGTTGACAGACAGGAGGAAGCAGTAGTGATGGAGGGACCAGGAGGGAGGGCAGGAGTGATGCAGGGACCAAGAGGGAGAGCAAGAGTGATGGAGGGACCAGAAGGGAGGGCAGGATTGATGGAGGGACCAGGAGGGAGGGCAGGAGTGATGTAGGGACCAGGAGGGAGGGCAAGAGTGATGGAGGGACCAGGAGGGAGGGCAGTAGTGATGGAGGGACAAGGAGGGAGGGCAGTAGTGATGGAGGTACCAGTAGGGAGGGCAGTAGTGACGAGAGATACACTATTACCTAATGGTACACTGGTACTGAGTGGTACACTGGTACTGAGTGGTACACTGGTACTGTGTGGTTCACTGGTACTGTGTGATACACTGGTACTGAGTGGTACACTGGTACTGAGTGGTACACTGGTACTGAGTGGTACACTGGTACTGAGTGGTACATTGGTACTGTGTGGTTCACTGGTACTGTGTGATACACTGGTACTGAGTGGTACACTGGTACTGAGTGGTATACTGGTACTGAGTGGTACATTGGTACTGTGTGGTTCACTGGTACTGTGTGATACACTGGTACTGAGTGGTACACTGGTACTGAGTGGTACATTGGTACTGTGTGGTTCACTGGTACTGTGTGATACACTGGTACTGAGTGGTACACTGGTACTGAGTGGTACATTGGTACTGTGTGGTTCACTGGTACTGTGTGATACACTGGTACTGAGTGGTACACTGGTACTGAGTGGTATACTGGTACTGTGTGGTTCACTGGTACTGTGTGATACGCTGGTACTGAGTGGTACACTGGTACTGAGTGGTACACTGGTACTGTGTGGCACACTGGTACTGTGTGACACACTGGTACTGAGCGGTACACTGGTACTGAGTGGTACACTGGTACTGTGTGGTACACTGGTATTGTGTGATACACTGGCACTGAGTGGTACACTTGTACTGAGCGGTACACTGGTACTGTGTGGTACACTGGTACTGTGTGGTACACTGGTACTGTGTGATACACTGGTACTGAGTGGTACACTGGTACTCAATGGTACACTGATACTGAGTGGTACACTGGTACTCAGTGGTACACTGGTACTGAGTGATGCACTGGTACTGTGTGATACATTGGTACTGAGTGGTACACTGGTACTGAGTGGTACAATGGCACTGTGTGGTACACTAGTACTATGTGATACACTGGTACTGAGGGGTACACTGGTACTGAGTGGTACACTGGTACTGTGTGATACACTGGTACTGAGTGGTACACTGGTACTGAGTGGTACACTGGTACTGAGTGGTACACTGGTACTGAGTGGTACACTGGTACTGTGTGATACACTGGTACTGAGTAGTACACTGGTACTGAGTGGTAGACTGGTACTGAGTGGTACATTGGTACTGTGTGGTACACTGGTACTGATTGGTACAGTGGTGCTGAGTGGTATACTGGTACTGAGTGGTACACTGGTAGTGAATGGTACCCTAGTACTGTGTGGTACACTGGTACTGTGTGGTACACTGGTACTGTGTGATACACTGGTACTGAGTGGTACACTGGTACTGAGTGGTGCACTGGTACTGTGTGATACACTGGTACTGAGTGGTACACTGGTACTGAGTGGTACACTGGTACTGAGTGGTACACTGGTACTGAGTGGTACACTGGTACTGAGTGGTACACTGGTACTGTGTGGTACACTGGTACTGAGTGGTACACTGGTACTGAGTGGTACACTGGTAGTGAGTGGTACACTGGTACTGTGTGGTACACTGGTACTGAATGGTACAGTGGTGCTGAGTGGTACACTGGTACTGAGTGGTACACTGGTAGTGAGTGGTACCCTGGTACTGTGTGGTAAACTGGTACTGTGTGGTACAGTGTTACTGAGTGGTACACTAACGCTGTGTGGTACATTGATACTGTGTGGTACACTGGTACTAAGTGATACACTGGCACCGAGTGGTACATTGGTAGCGAGTGTTACACTGGTACTGAGTGGTACACTGGTACTGTGTGGTACACTGGTACTGAGTGGTACACTAGCAATGTGTGGTGCGCTAACGCTGTGTGGTACACTGATACTGTGTGGTACGCTAACATTATTTGGTACACTAACACTGTGTGGTACACTAACAGTGGGTAGTACACTGGTACTGATGGTACATTGGTACTGATTATTACACTAACGCTGAGTGGTACACTGACACTGTGTGCTACACTAACACAGAGTGATACACTTTTACTGAGTGGTACACTGGTACTGAGTGGCACACTAACACTGAGTGGTACGCTGTTTGTGGTACACTAACACTGTGTGGTATACTAACATTGAGTGGTACACTAACACTGTGTGATACACTAACACAGAGTGGTACACTAACACTGTGTGATACACTAACACAGAGTGGTACACTAACACTGTGTGATACACTAACACAGAGTGATACACTTTTATTGAGTGGTGCACTAACACTGTGTGCTGCACTAACAATTCGTGGTACGCTGGTACTGAGTGGTACGCTGTTAGTGTGTGGTACACTGCCAGTGTGTGGTACACTAACACTGTGTGGTACACTAACATTGAGTGTTACACTAACACTGCGTTGGACACTAACACAAAATGGTACACTTTTGTTGAGAGGGACACTAACACTGTGTGGTACACTAACCCTTTGGTGCACTAACAATTTGTGGTACGGTGGTACTGAGTGGTACACTAACACTGAGTGGTACGCTGTTAGTGTGTGGTACACCGCTAGTGTGTGGTACACCGCTAGTGTGTGGTACACTGGTATTGATTGGTACACTAGTATTGAGCGGTACACTAACACTTTGGTACACTGGTACTGAGTGGTACACTAACACTGTGTGCTACACTAACACTGATTAGCACACTAACAAAGTTTGGTACACTAATACTGAGATATACACTAACACTGGTACACTGGTACTAAGTGGTACAGTTACAGTGCTACACTGGTACTGTGTGGTATACTAACACTGAGTTGTACACTGGTAGTGAGTGGTACTCTAACGAAAAGTGGTACACTAACACTGTGTCTTTCACTAACACTTTGTGGTACACTATCACTGTGTGGTACACTGGTACTGTATGGTACACTAACACTGAGTGGTATATTTTACTGAACGGTACACTGGCACAGATTGGTACAATAGTACTGAGTGGTACACTAGTACCGAGTGGTACACTAGAACTGAGTGGTACACTGATACTGAGTGGTACACTGGTAGTGAGTGGTACACTGGTACTGAATGGTACATTGGTAGTGAGTGGTACACTAACCCTAAGTGGTACACTGGTACTGAGTGGTACACTGATACTGAGTGGTACACTGGTAGTGAGTGGTACACTGGTACTGAATGGTACATTGGTAGTGAGTGGTACACTAACCCTAAGTGGTACACTGGTACTGAGTGGTACACTCTTACAGTGATACACTGGTACTGAGTGGTACACTGGCATTGAATTATGCACTCGTACTAAGTGGTACAATGGTGCTGAGTGATATATTGGTACTGAGTGGTACATTGGTAATGAGTGGTACACTGGTACTGAGTGGTACACTGGTACTGAGTGGCACACTGGTAATGAGTGGTACTCTGGTACTGAGTGGTACTCTGGGACTGAACGTTACACTGGTACTGAGTGGTACTCTGGTACTGAGTGGTAGACTGGTACTGAGTGGTACACTCTTACAGAGTGGTACACTGGTATTGAGTGGTACACTGGCATTAAATTGTGCACTCGTACTTAGTGTTACAATGGTACTGAGTGGTACACTGGTACTTATTGGTACACTAGAAGCGAGTGGTACAATGGTACTGAGTGATACACCGGTACTGAGTGGCACACTGGTACTGAGTGGTACTCTGGTACTGAGTGGTACTCTGGTACTGAGTGGTACCCTGGTACTGAGTGGTACTCTGGTACTGAGTGGAACACTGGTACTGAGTATTACACTGGTACTGAGTGGTACACTGGTACTGAGTGGTTCACTTATACTGAGTAGTACACTGGTACCGAGTGGTACACTAGTACTGAGTGGTACACTGGTATTGAGAGGTACACTGGTACTGAGTGGCACACTTGTACTGAGTGGTACACTGGTACTGAGTGGTACACTCGTACTGAGTGGTACACTGGTACTGAGTGGTACACTGGTAATGAGTGGCACTATGGCACTGAGTGCTACACTGGTACTGAGTGGTATACTCGTACTGAGCTGTACACTGGTACTGAGTGGTACTGTGGTACTGAGTAGTACACTGGTACTGAGTGGTACTGTGGTACTGAGTGGTACACTGGTTCTGAGTAGTACACTGATACTGAGTGGTACTGTGGTACTGAGTGGTACACTGGTACCGAGTGGTACACTGGTACTGAGTGGTACACTAGTAGTAAGTGGTACACTTGTACTGAGTAGTACACTGGTACTGAGAGGTACACTGGTACTGAGTGGTACACTGGTACTGAGTGGTACACTAGTAGTGAGTGGTACACTGGTACTGAGTGGTACACTGGTACTGAGTGGTACACTAGTAGTGAGTGGTACACTGGTACTGAGTGGTACATTGGTACTGAGTGGTACACTGGTACTGAGTGGTACACTAGTAGTGAGTGGTAGACTGGTACTGAGTGGTTCACTGGTACTGAGTGGTACATTGGTACTGAGTGGTACACTAGTAGTAAGTGGTACACTCGTACTGAGTGGTACACTGGTACTGAGTGGTACACTAGTAGTGAGTGGTACACTGGTACTGAGTGGTATACTCGTACTGAGCTGTACACTGGTACTGAGTGGTACACTGGTACTGAGTGGTACACTGGTACTGAGTGGTACACTGGTACTGAGTGGTACACTGGTACTGAGTGGTACACTGGTACTGAGTGGTACACTGGTACTGAGTGGTACACTGGTACTGAGTGGTACACTGGCACTGTGTGGTATACTCGTACTTAGTTGTACGCTGGTATTGAGTGGTACTGTGGTACTGAGTGGTACGCTGGTGCCGAGTGGTAGACTGGTACTGAGTGGTACACTGGTACTGATTGGTACTGTGGCACTGAGTGGTACACTTGTGCTGAGTGGTACACTGGTACTGATTGGTACTGTGGTACTGAGTGGTACACTTGTACTGAGTGGTACACTGGTACTGATTGGTACTGTGGTTCTGAGTAGTACACTGGTATTGAGTGGTACACTGGTATTGAGTGGTATACTGGTACTGAGTGGTATACTGGTAATGAGAAGTACACTGTTAGTGAGGGGTACACTGATAGTGAGTGGTACACTGGTACTGAATGGTACTGTGATACTGAGTGGTACAGTGGTAGTGAGTGGTTCACTGGTACTCAGTGGTACACTGGTACTAAGTGGTACACTGGTACTGAGTAGTACACTGGTACTGAGTGGTACTCTGGTACTGAGTGGTACTCTGGTACTGAGTGGTACTCTGGTACTGAATGGTATACTGGTACTGAGTGATACACTTGTACTGAGTGGTACACTGATATTGAGTGGTACTGTGGTGCTGAGTGGTACACTTGTGCTGAGTAGTACACTGGTACTGATTGGTACACTAGTACTGAGTGGTACACTGGTACTGAGTAGTACGCTGGTACTGAGTGGTACTCTAGTACTGAGTGGTACACTGGTACTGAGTGATACTGTGTTACTGAGTGGTACACTGATACTGAGTGGTACACTCGTACTGAGTGGCACTCTGGTACTGAGTGATACACTGGCACTGAGTGGTACACTGATACTGAGTGGTACACTGGTATTGAGTAGTACACTGGTACTAAGTGGTACTCTGGTTCTGAGTGGTACACTGGTCCTGAGTGGTACTCTGGTACTGAGTGGTACCCTGGTACTGGGTGGTACACTGGCACTGAGTGGTACACTGGTACTGAGTGGTAATGTGGTACTGAGTGGTACACTGGTACTGAGTGGTAATGTGGTACTGAGTGGTACACTGGTACTGAGTGGTACACTCGTACTAAGTAGTACTCTGGTACTGCTTTAAGATTTACTCTGACAGGTCGACCTTTAAATGATTTATTGGAGAAGTGAAGAGAGAAGTCTTGTGTTACTACTGCCTGAGTTATACCTCTCTACGTTACGTTATACCTCTCTACGTTACGTTATACCTCTCTACGTCATATTATACCTCTGTACGTTATGTTATACCTCTCTACGTTACGTTATACCTCTCTACGTTACTTTATACTTCTCTACGTCATATTATACCTCTTTACGTTATGTTATACCTCTCTACGCTACGTTATACCTCTCTACGTCATATTATACCTCTGTACGTTATGTTATACCTCTCTACGTTACGTTAAACCCCTCTACGTTACGTTATACCTCTCTACGTTACTTTATACTTCTCTACGTCATATTATACCTCTGTACGTTATGTTATACCTCTCTACGTTACGTTATACCTCTCTACGTCATATTATACCTCTGTACGTTATGTTATACCTCTCTACGTTACGTAAACCCCTCTACGTTACGTTATACCTCTCTACGTTACTTTATACTTCTCTACGTCATATTATACCTCTGTACGTTATGTTATACCTCTCTACGTTACGTTATACCTCTCTACGTCATATTATACCTCTGTACGTTATGTTATACCTCTCTAAAGTATTTTATACCTGTCTACATCATGTTGTAGCTCTCTGCTTCATGTTAAACTTCTCTACATTATGTTATACGTCTATACGTCATGTTATACCTTTCTACATCATTTTATACCTCTCTTCGTCATGTTACACCTCTCTACATCTTGTTATACCTCTCTACGTTATATTATACATCTCTGCGTCATGCTATATCTCTCTATGTCATGATATAGCTGTCCACCTCATGTTATACCTCCCCACCTATTGCTATACCTCTCCACATCATGTTATACCTCCCCACATAATGTTATACCTCCTCACATCAAGTTATAACTCACCACATCACGTTATACCTCCCCACATCATGTTATACCTCTTCACATCATGTTATACCTCCCCACATAATGTTATACCTCCTCACATCATGTTATAACTTACCACATCATGTTATACCTCCCCACATCATCTTATACCTCCCCACATCATGTTATACCTCCCCACATCATGTTATACCTCCCCACATCATGTTATACCTCCCCACATCATGTTATACCTCCCCACATCATGTTATACCTCCTCACATCATGTTATACCTCCCCACCTATTGTTATACATCCCCACATCATGTTATACCTCCCCACATCATGTTATACCTCCCCACATCATGTTATACCTCCCCACATCATGTTATACCTCCCCACATCATGTTATACCTCCCCACATCATGTTATACCTCCCCACATCATAATATACTTCTCTGCATTATGTTATTCATTGAGAGGTTTAACATTCGATATGTGAAATCATATTGACTCTCACAATGTAGAGGTATAAAAAAAACTTTCTCTATGTATACCAGAAAAGGGATATAATATAGTAGATACCTTAAGGGACATAAATATTTTAGGTATCCCCAAACGGTAATATAAATATATAACGCGTATCCCTCAAAAGAGAATATATATTACGTATGAACGAACGAAAAGGACTCACGGGTAAGGACCCACTAGGGGATGAGAAGAAACTGGGGATAGTTGAATAGATGGGGGAGAGGAACGAATTACAGAGAAAGGAAAAAGTCGGGGCTAAACCCAACAGCAATGGCATTCATTGTAAGGCACTGTGTAAGGCTTGTGCTCCTCGTCTCTCCCCCTCTACAAGACTGGTCAGGCAATTTCAGCAAAAGATAGGACTGTGTGGTGGCCCCCAAACGACTCTAGACAATGTTCTTCGACTGTACCGCGCAGAGACGCACATCCTTGGCTTCAGTATTTAAAAAGAAAGGATGTAAAATGTGAGAATTTTAAAGCAAATGATGGTAATTGCTTTGGGACCATATAGGCAATTAAAGAGCAAGAAAAGTGTAACGTGGTGCAGGAACAGGATTGTAAAGAGCCCTGAAGAGGTTGTTCAAGATTGTGAGGGAGTCTGATAGCGTCGTCAAGAAAGGAAGTCCAATAGTCATGGGGTGGCTCAAGTCTGTTAATCTGTCGGTCAGTGTTCTCCAGAAGACGTTCAGAGCTGGTACGCTAGTGATGAGGTGGAGTGACTCGCACCTGACCAAGTCCTGCCACCCCATGTTCAGCACCCAGCTCAGTGCCCTGTTCTGGATACACTGTAGCTGCAGAGCGTTATTATTAGTAGTCAGTGTTAAAGCAAGTGGGGTGTAAGTGATGAGAGGTCTGATATAAGCAGTGTATAGGTGAAGTTTTGTGGTGGGACGTGCACCTCTCAGCCTATAAAGCCGAGAGTGTGCAATCCTCGCCACAGATCTTAAAAGTGATGTGTGGTTTCATACGTAACTTGAGGTCAAGGTTGACTCAAAGTACGACTGTGGAAGATGAGCGTGGTATAAGTGTTCGTGAGACAGTGGTCCTTGGTTCGACAGGAGCAGGGATGCCTCGTCTTTTATGGACATAGGTGATTTTAGACTTGTTGGCATTGGTCTTTATATGCCATAACAGTTCCTACGCACTAATCCTGTCTGCCTCGTGTTGTGATTTGTGTGTGAGCAATGTGGTGTTTTCATGTGTTGTGAGTTTTACAATGTCGTGTGCATAAGAGATGGTGATAGTTTTCATGTATATGGGGGTCTGGTACGTCATTTATGTAGAGAATATAAAGTCTATAAGAGAAGACGGAGCCTTGTGGGACTCCAGCCTAAAAGATGAAGTAGTTGGAGAAGTTATTCCTGAAATTTATACGCTGCTGCCATGAAGGAAATTGCATTGTAATTTAGTCATGTTAACTGGAAGATCAAAAGAGTTACAGAGCTGGTACTTTAAGCCATCGTGCCAGACGATGGTTTAAAGTACTATGAAACCCTTGTTGCCACGTCCTTGGCAACGAGGGCAGTACCAGATTCTTGGGCTTTATTTATCTGTATATAATTCAGGATGAATTATGTACAGATGACTCCCAACTCATCTTGGGACAAATCACTTTTAAACAACCGACAGTTTGGCTTTAGACACCACCGTTCTACACAAGACGTTATAAACATCATCCTGATTTTTTTTTTCAACAAGTCGGCCGTCTCCCACCGAGGCAGGGTGACCCAAAAAAGAAAGAAAATCCCCAAAAAGAAAATACTTTCATCATCATTCAACACTTTCACCACACTCGCACATTATCACTGTTTTTGCAGAGGTGCTTCTAAACTGTTGTATTCTGAGCACCTCTGCAAAAACAGTGATAATGTGTGAGTGTGGTGAAAGTGTTGAATGATGATGAAAGTATTTTCTTTTTGGGGATTTTCTTTCTTTTTTTGGGTCACCCTGCCTCGGTGGGAGACGGCCGACTTGTTGAAAAAAAAAAAAAAAAAAATCAGGATGATGTTTATAACGTCTTGTGTAGAACGGTGGTGTCTAAAGCCAAACTGTCGGTTGTTTATAAGTGATTTGTCCCAAGATGAGTTGGAAGTCGTATGTTTACAAGTCTTTCAAAAGTTTTCCCGAAGATTTCTAGCAGGTTTATGGGCGCGTAGTTCTTAGGGTCCCGCAAAAGAAAAAAAAAACAGGCTCCTCCAAGGTTTCCATGCGATAAATAAGGAACCTCTCATCCGATGGACTTCAAACTTTCGTCATTTATGCATCATACTTAGAGGAAGCTAGGGATTTTTACTAACCTCTTAAGGTTCCATATCGCCAACTTTATACATGCAAATAACGCAGCAGTTTCCTTGCAGTAACATGAGAACGACTAAACTAACTGGCTTCAAACTCTGCACACTCGTATAAAAAGAGAAGTTCCGATTTTTATTGGAGTGGGGGAACCAATTTGCCATTTTTTTTTAAATTGTGTGATTTATTGTCTATGCAATAATTTCATTAATGCACTTTCTGGATGGCTTCACACTTACCTTCCTGATAGATCTAGCTGAAGGAAATATTCAATATTAATTTAGGCTGCATGGACTAAGAATGACTAATTTATTAATGTTAGGAGAATTGGGATTAATGTGATGATTAAGACAAACGTACAATAGTTGGGTATCTTCAGTGTTGCAACGTTTCGCCTACACAGTAAGCTTCTTCAGATACAGACGCAGCAGTGTAGTAGTGAAATAAAGATACCTAACTGTTGTACATGTGGCTTAATTATCAACTTGTCGGTATTTTATACCATTTTCAACATCGGTATCAATGTTTACTCTGTGATAACCTGAACAAGCCTCGTGTGGCTGGCATCCAAATTGAACTTCTCGTACAGCATGGCCACAGGAAGGTTTATACCGCTATGAGTCTCTGTAACTTATGATATGCTAAATTTATTAAACAAGGTGAGATGCTGGTTCTGGTGAGATAACTCAGAAATGAGTCTTTCTTCAAACTTTCGATAATGGTGGAATGTACTCATAAGCGCACGAGCCGGTTGTAGCGGCTCAACGTTAGGCGGATGAAAGGCCACATTTCAGGCAAATCGCCTCAGAAATTCTGAAGAATCAGGCAAAATGGAAAATACAGATATAATGCCAATTTGGAGAAAGCCACTTCGTTATCAGTGAAAATTTCTTGGGAGTTTATATATATGTCCATGTAAGTTGTATTTGATATATGACGTAGTGCTGCATGAATCTTGCATGACGTAGTGCTGCATGAATCTTGCATGACGTAGTGCTGCATGAATCTTGCATGACGTAGTGCTGCTTGCATGACGTAGTGCTGCTTGCATGACGTACTGCTGCCTGAATCTTGCATGACGTAGTGCTGCTTGCATGACGTAGTGCTGCATGAATCTTGCATGACGTAGTGCTGCCTGAATCTTGCATGACGTAGTGCTGCCTGAATCTTACATGACGTAGTGCTACCTGAATCTTGCATGACGTAGTGCTGCATGAATCTTGCATGACGTAGTGCTGCCTGAATCTTGCATGACGTAGTGCTGCATGAATCTTGCATGACGTAGTGCTGCCTGAATCTTGCATGACGTAGTGCTGCCTGAATCTTGCATGACGTAGTGCTGCCTGAATCTTGCATGACGTAGTGCTGCATGAATCTTGCATGACGTAGTGCTGCCTGAATCTTGCATGACGTAGTGCTGCATGAATCTTGCATGACGTAGTGCTGCCTGAATATTGCATGACGTAGTGCTGCCTGAATCTTGCATGAAGTAGTGCTGCCTGAATCTTGCATGACGTAGTGCTGCCTGAATCTTGCATGACGTTGTGCTGCCTGAATCTTGCATGACGTAGTGCTGCCTGAATCTTGCATGACGTAGTGCTGCCTGAATCTTGCATGACGTAGTGCTGCATGAATCTTGCATGACGTAGTGCTGCCTGAATCTTGCATGACGTAGTGCTGCATAAATCTTGCATGACGTAGTGCTGCATGAATCTTGCATGACGTAGTGCTGCATGAATCTTGCATGACGTAGTGCTGTCTGAATCTTGCATGACGTAGTGCTGCCTGAATCTTGCATGACGTAGTGCTGCCTGAATTTTGCATGACGTAGTGCTGCATGAATCTTGCATGACGTAGTGCTGCATGAATCTTGCATGACGTAGTGCTGCCTGAATCTTGCATGAAGTAGTGCTGCATGAATCTTGCATGACGTAGTGCTGCATGAATCTTGCATGACGTAGTGCTGCCTGAATCTTGCATGACGTAGTGCTGCCTGAATCTTGCATGACGTAGTGCTGTCTGAATCTTGCATGACGTAGTGCTGCATGAATCTTGCATGACGTAGTGCTGCATGAATCTTGCATGACGTAGTGCTGTCTGAATCTTGCATGACGTAGTGCTGCCTGAATCTTGCATGACGTAGTGCTGCATGAATCTTGCATGACGTAGTGCTGCATGAATCTTGCATGACGTATTGCTGCATGAATCTTGCATGACGTAGTGCTGCCTGAATCTTGCATGACGTAGTGCTGCCTGAATCTTGCATGACGTAGTGCTGTCTGAATCTTGCATGACGTAGTGCTGCATGAATCTTGCATGACGTAGTGCTGCATGAATCTTGCATGACGTAGTGCTGTCTGAATCTTGCATGACGTAGTGCTGTCTGAATCTTGCATGACGTAGTGCTGTCTGAATCTTGCATGACGTAGTGCTGTCTGAATCTTGCATGACGTAGTGCTGCCTGAATCTTCCATGACGTAGTGCTGCATGAATCTTGCATGACGTAGTGCTGCATGAATCTTGCATGACGTAGTGCTGCATGAATCTTGCATGACGTAGTGCTGTCTGAATCTTGCATGACGTAGTGCTGCCTGAATCTTGCATGACGTAGTGCTGTCTGAATCTTGCATGACGTAGTGCTGCCTGAATCTTGCATGACGTAGTGCTGCATGAATCTTGCATGACGTAGTGATGTCTGAATCTTGCATGACGTAGTGCTGCCTGAATCTTGCATGACGTAGTGCTCTCTGAATCTTGCATGACGTAGTGCTGCATGAATCTTGCATGACGTAGTGCTGCCTGAATCTTGCATGACGTAGTGCTGCCTGAATCTTGCATGACGTAGTGCTGTCTGAATCTTGCATGACGTAGTGCTGTCTGAATCTTGCATGACGTAGTGCTGCCTGAATCTTGCATGACGTAGTGCTGCCTGAATCTTGCATGACGTAGTGCTGCATGAATCTTGCATGACGTAGTGCTGCCTGAATCTTGCATGACGTAGTGCTGCCTGAATCTTGCATGACATAGTGCTGTCTGAATCTTGCATGACGTAGTGCTGCCTGAATCTTGCATGACGTAGTGCTGCCTGAATCTTGCATGACGTAGTGCTGCATGAATCTTGCATGACGTAGTGCTGCATGAATCTTGCATGACGTAGTGCTACCTGAATCTTGCATGACGTAGTGCTGCATGAATCTTGCATGACGTAGTGCTGCCTGAATCTTGTATGACGTAGTGCTGCATGAATCTTGCATGACGTAGTGCTGCCTGAATCTTGCATGACGTAGTGCTGCCTGAATCTTGCATGACGTAGTGCTGCCTGAATCTTGCATGACGTAGTGCTGCCTGAATCTTGCATGACGTAGTGCTGCCTGAATCTTGCATGACGTAGTGCTGCCTGAATCTTGCATGACGTAGTGCTGCCTGAATCTTGCATGACGTAGTGCTGCCTGAATCTTGCATGAAGTAGTGCTGCCTGAATCTTGCATGACGTAGTGCTGTCTGAATCTTGCATGACGTAGTGCTGCCTGAATCTTGCATGACGTAGTGCTGCATGAATCTTGCATGACGTAGTGCTGCCTGAATCTTGCATGACGTAGTGCTGCATGAATCTTGCATGACGTAGTGCTGCCTGAATCTTGCATGACGTAGTGCTGCATGAATCTTGCATGACGTAGTGCTGCCTGAATCTTGCATGACGTAGTGCTGCATGAATCTTGCATGACGTAGTGCTGCCTGAATCTTGCATGACGTAGTGCTGCATGAATCTTGCATGACGTAGTGCTGCATGAATCTTGCATGACGTAGTGCTGCCTGAATCTTGCATGACGTAGTGCTGCATGAATCTTGCATGACGTAGTGCTGCCTGAATCTTGCATGACGTAGTGCTGCATGAATCTTGCATGACGTAGTGCTGCCTGAATCTTGCATGACGTAGTGCTGCCTGAATCTTGCATGACGTAGTGCTGCCTGAATCTTGCATGACGTAGTGCTGCCTGAATCTTGCATGACGTAGTGCTGCCTGAATCTTGCATGACGTAGTGCTGCATGAATCTTGCATGACGTAGTGCTGCCTGAATCTTGCATGACGTAGTGCTGCCTGAATCTTGCATGACGTAGTGCTGCATGAATCTTGCATGACGTAGTGCTGCATGAATCTTGCATGACGTAGTGCTGCATGAATCTTGCATGACGTAGTGCTGCATGAATCTTGCATGACGTAGTGCTGCATGAATCTTGCATGACGTAGTGCTGCATGAATCTTGCATGACGTAGTGCTACCTGAATCTTGCATGACGTAGTGCTGCATGAATCTTGCATGACGTAGTGCTGCATGAATCTTGCATGACGTAGTGCTGCCTGAATCTTGCATGACGTAGTGCTACCTGAATCTTGCATGACGTAGTGATACCTGAATCTTGCATGACGTAGTGCTACCTGAATCTTGCATGACGTAGTGCTGCCTGAATCTTGCATGACGTAGTGCTGCATGAATCTTGCATGACGTAGTGCTGCATGAATCTTGCATGACGTAGTGCTGCATGAATCTTGCATGACGTAGTGCTGCATGAATCTTGCATGACGTAGTGCTACCTGAATCTTGCATGACGTAGTGCTACCTGAATCTTGCATGACGTAGTGCTGCATGAATCTTGCATGACGTAGTGCTGCCTGAATCTTGCATGACGTAGTGCTGCATGAATCTTGCATGACGTTGTGCTGCCTGAATCTTGCATGACGTAGTGCTGCATGAATCTTGCATGACGTTGTGCTGCCTGAATCTTGCATGACGTAGTGCTGCCTGAATCTTGCATGACGTAGTGCTGCCTGAATCTTGCATGACGTAGTGCTGCATGAATCTTGCATGACGTAGTGCTGCCTGAATCTTGCATGACGTAGTGCTGCATGAATCTTGCATGACGTAGTGCTACCTGAATCTTGCATGACGTAGTGCTGCATGAATCTTGCATGACGTAGTGCTGCCTGAATCTTGCATGACGTAGTGCTACCTGAATCTTGCATGACGTAGTGCTGCATGAATCTTGCATGACGTAGTGCTGCCTGAATCTTGCATGACGTAGTGCTGCATGAATCTTGCATGGTGATGGTTCATGTAGTGACTGTGAACGCTGCTGGAAAAATTCCCCGACCACTGCTTGCCCCGACCGCAAGAATTAATTCGGTTTGTTACAATGTATGAACCAGGAGCTGGGATCAGGGGTGTGCAGGGGGTTGCCAGGGGTGGCCATGGGTGGCCAGGGGTGAACAGGGTGGCCAGGGGTGAACAGGGTGGCCAGGGGTGGACAGGGTGGCCAGGGGTGAACAGGGTGGCCAGGGGTGAGCAGTAGTCAACAGAGGTGATTAGGGGTGCTATTTTTTTTTTCCATCATTTTCACAATGTTCGCGCTGTGGAAGATACATGACAATAAATCTGTAGAAAACGTGACAAAACATTTTATTTGTATGCTTTGTTTGTGCTTGTTGTGGAGTGTCTGACTGCTGCCACCTCTCTACATCTTCTACCACACACACACACACACACACACACACACACAAGCACCACACGCACACAAACCACACATACATACACACACATACACAACAGGCCTAGTGTCTAATCGACATGTTCCTAGGACAATATGGTAACTAACAAATTTCACACACACACACAAACATATATATATATATATATATATATATATATATATATATATATATATATATATATATATATATATATATATATATATATATAGGTAGTAGGTTGATAGACAGCAGCCGCCCAGGGAGGTACTACCGTCCTGCCAAGTGAGTGTAAAACGAAAGCCTGTAATTGTTTTACAGGATTGTAGGATTGCTGGTGTCCATTTTTCTGTCTCATAAATATGCAAAATTACAGGTTCGTCTTGCTACTTCTACTTACACTTAGAAAAGAAAGACTATAAATGTATTAATTCAAGGATTATGTGGAGAAAAATAAACGTTGGATGTGAAAAGTGGGTAATAGTAAGCGTATATGCACCTGGAGAAGAGAGAAGTGTAGAGGAGGGAGAGAGATTTTGGGAAATGTTGAGTGAATGCGTGGGGAGTTTTGAACCAAGTGTGAGAGTACTTGTGGTTGGGGATTTCAATGCTAAAGTGGGTAAAAATGTTGTGGAGGGAGTAGTAGGTAAATTTGGGGTGCCAGGGGTAAATGAAAATGGGGAGCCTTTAATTGAGCTATGTGTAGAAAGAGGTTTAGTAATAAGTAATACATATTTTATGAAAAAGAGGATAAATAAATATACAAGGTATGATATAACACGTAATAAAAGTAGTTTATTAGATTATGTATTGGTGGATAAAAGGTTGATGGGTAGGCTCCAGGATGTACACGTTTATAGAGGGGCAACTGATATATCGGATCATTATTTAGTTGTAGCTACAGTTATAGTAAGAGGTAGATGGGACAAGAGGAAAATGACAACAAGAAGTAAGAGGGAGGTGAAAGTGTATAAACTAAGGGAGGAGGAAGTTCGGGTGAGATATAAGCAACTATTGGCAGAAAGGTGGGCTGGTGCAAGTATTAGTAGTGGGGGGGGGGGGTTGAAGAGGGTTGGAATAGTTTTAAAAATGCAATATTAGAATGTGGGCAGAAGTTTGTGGTT